>NW_023660076.1:0-20015 GCF_015228065.2 Penaeus monodon | reverse complement strand
ATACACACATTCGTTTTCTCCCATCGTTATCTCATTTCTTGAGCTTTATATTTACAGGAATTGATATTTTGATGTAAATGATATATAGTTTTATTCATGACTGTATATATTTTTCATATAAAAAAAAATAAAATATGTGATAAGATATGATAGATGAACATATGGCTGTGTTCTCACAGACTGTTACATAGTCACAGGAAAGGGCAGGTGTTGTCAGGTAAAAGTATTTCTCGTGTTTTATGCAGATAAATTGTTTGTGTGAAACTTATATGGTCATGATGTTAATGTGATTTGTAAATCTTAAAGAGCATGGTTTCCTACAAAAATATTGATTATCTTAAATCCAGATAAAACTTCAATTGAATGTCTTATATTCATAGAGTATTTTAGATTTATGAAATATTAAGTATTGAATGCAAATTTTAATTTTTGCCAAAAAATAAATGCCCTAAACATGCATGTTGGAAACACACTACAGTGACCAATATGAACAGACAGAAGGTTTCAAAGAAAGAAGAGATAAATCCATTCCACATTTTATTATTCAAGCTCTTAGCCTCTGCATAGAATATCAACAATTGATTCCATTGTAAATCTTATGCTTTAGGATTGGCATATTTGGACTTACATATAATTTTGAGGCACTTGGTGATGACACAATACTCTCAGATTGAGCTAAAATTCTCATACAGAGATTGAGCTGATGTAAGTACTTTAAACAATTTTCATAGGGAAAAGACAGTAAGAAAAAAAACAGGAAGGTGCAACAATATTTTTTTCCTTGAATATCAATCTCTATTTAAGAATTCAGACCTGGAGCACAGCAGGATGAAAAAAATCATCAGTTTTATTAGTCTTTGTGCAAAATAATGGTACCAACTAGTAACAACTTTGTGACTTGCAGGCTTCTCTATATACTTGAGATCATGTACGTTGAGCGATCAGCTGACTTTATCAGATATTATTTCATTGGTGTAAAAAGTATACATAATTCATACCAGAGAGATTCATGCTTGATATCAAATAATATACATACATAGGGTATATTTTTAAATCTGCATTTTTATACTTGAAAACTTCAAAGATAAATTTTGAAAATTGGAGACAGCTAAAGTATGTCCCTTTCTCAATTTCTTTTTTTTTTTTTTTTTTTAGAATAACCATACTTTTTTTTTAACCAATGTTTTATACTAATTTATCTTCTGAACTTGTAGCCTGATGCCCACACTGATCTCACATGAAAAGAAAGACCTACATAGTAAAATTTCTACCCTATTGCTCCTTTGCATAATTGCCCAGAAGTACATCTGAAAAGTTTTCAAGTGTGTGCAGGGTCTTTGGGAATACAACAATGACTTTTCTCTTATTGGTACTTTGAAAAATATCAATGTGGTTTCACATATTACACCAGAGGATAACAGTGTTTTGGCATATACAAATGAGTTTTACTCTGCTTAGTCGGCTATCAAAGCACAATTTAAATGGATTTATGATGTGGTTAATTATCCTTTTACAAATAAAAACATTCTACATTATATTAAAGTTTTATAAATAAACATTGCACTAAGAAACAAACAATGCACCAATGTAAAATTATACAGTAACTTGCATACAGTGGTATAAGCAATACAACTGCAGTCCAAGACTTCTTTACTGAACATTTCTTCAGCTTGTTTTTATTGTTTTTGTTTTTTTGTTTTTTTATTTTATA
The DNA here is from genome assembly GCF_015228065.2 of Penaeus monodon. Classification (NCBI taxonomy): domain Eukaryota; kingdom Metazoa; phylum Arthropoda; class Malacostraca; order Decapoda; family Penaeidae; genus Penaeus; species Penaeus monodon. The sequence continues at coordinate 18,304 of NW_023660076.1, read as the reverse complement.
GGTATTGACAAATATCTACTTTGTGTCATTTATACTGCAGCTATTCATAACTATTACATTCCTGTTTGATCTAATGTAATTTTTTAACTGTTTCTTCTAACAGTCTGAAAGAAAAAAATGATTATTTCCCACTTTAGTATAATTAACTAAATCTATGGTCCATGTTGGGTACACTGTAGGAAATGCACAAAGATCAAATAACAGTTTAAACACACAGAAACATTTCCAATGAAATGCAAATTTATCTTAAAATTCAAGCTACATACAATCTTTAAAAACCATCTTAATATAAAATATTTACATTCACAATAGAAACTATTATACTTAAGTCAGTTCATTTGCTTACTCTCAAATATTCACCGACTTAACAATTACCTGACAAACCTATATTGAATCATCAACAAACAGGAATTTGTTGCATGTAGTACAGGCATTCAAGAATTTAAGTCATATACTCTGAATCGCTTTATACATATATAGAGATAGTAAGAGATTTTTATGTGAAAGTTCAAGGTGATGGTGCCTTGTACTGCCACAAGTAAGTTCCCTGTTACTGTAATGATCATTAAACAACCTATATAACATTTTCCAAGGCATAAAGGTCACACTAAATTTAGCACAATGTTTCAGAAAAAAATATATAATAAAAAATAGCATGCATGTCATCCTTTTTGTATTATGCTTTAAACAATATTTCATAATTTTATTGTAAGTGGAAAGTCTCTCTGATAAATAACAAATGATGATATTACACAGAATGTACAAATACTGAAGAAGTCTAGCTCTTGTTAGTTATGCATATAACTATAGCAATAATTTACTGAGTACTATCTAATCATATATAATATCATAGAGAAGAGACATGATTTTGAGAAAGGGAGGAAGAGAGGAGAGAGAAGAATCTGAAGCTTTGAAGTACAAAGTTGTGTGAAATCTATCACAAATTATACTAAAAGAATACACAGAGCCCATGGACCACTAAACAACCAAAGAAGCACTAATTGATGTACTTCAATTATTCATCAAGCACCATTCATTTTAAATAATTTTTTTTACACTTACAAAAAAAAAAAATAACAGTAAATCAAATAAAAATAATAAAAAATATTGATGTTAGCATGGTTTCTGCAATTGTTAAGCACCAACTTAATAGAAACTGAAGTCGGGCTGCATTTGAGTTAACAAGATATACAACTACATCTTTCCACTTCCAAGGAACAAAAAAACCCACTACCCACGTTAGAACGGTCAAAAAGGATACAAAGTACATTATCACAATGTGGAGAAGGCCGTTGGAAGATCTTGAGGGAAAACGATATGAACATTTAATCTGAAGTACTTGGAGAGGCAGGAGCAAAAATGACACAGTATTTTTTTTTAACACTCACTCTGTTAAGGCACCATGTTTAGTCTTCCTGAGTAAGCTGTGACACTTTCAAAAAAGAAAAAAAGAGAAAAAAAAATGCAGACATCTTCCTTTTCACTATTGAGCAACCGTATTTGTGAATGTACAAAGAATTTTTTTTCAGATATATACTGCAAAATTTATAAAATACATTCACCCCCGAAATGTCTCTGTGAAATTTAACCACTTCTTGCATTCACACACAGTCCAACACTGGCCAACCTTGCTTCATTTTCAGATTACACTGCCAATTATTCTTTTGTGCATCTTGCTTTGAAATCAGGAGCACCAGATGAATAACAATGATTAATATTATTATGATAATAATAATAAAAAAAAAAATATCTTGTGCCCTTTAGCCCTTTAAGTCAGCAAATGATGGAGCTGTTTGTAAACAAAATACATCTACTTGACTGTCTTCTAGCTTTGTAGGCTCCTCAAGCCCCTCGCTGGTGACTGAGGCACATCCTTGGCTATATTCTCATGGCAAGTCTGTCACAACACACAAGGACACAAAAAAAAAAAATAAAATAAAATTGAGTACAGTGCTAGACATTTTGAAGACATCTCCAAATAAAAATAATGAAAACCATCACAAGCAACTGTGCCAGAAATACAAGTAAAAAAAAGTAAAAAAGTAATTATGACACTAGTTACTATAATGAGAATGAACTTATCTATTTTACCCTAGAAATATATTATAAAAAAGTAAGAGAAGGAAAAAGGTCATCTAAATGTTTTTAAAAGCACTGGCATCACACAACAGATAATTTAGAAGTCTATGTCCCATCCAGATTGTCATCGGAGGCGGACCGTCGCTATCTGGTGGGTATTCATCAAAGTTGCTGCAGTCAATCACAGAACGAACGTTGGGGACAATGGGGGGCGTCAGAGTGCGGTTCTTTAGACCTTCCCAGTAGAAACCTTCAAACCACCTGCAATGAATGAGGAAATTAAAATTACACTAAATTCTATATTACACACACATACACCCACACCCCACACCCACACCCACCCACACACACCAAAACACCACACACACACACACACACACACACACACCCCACACACACACACACACACACACACACACACACACACACACATATATATATATATTATATATATAATATATATATATATATATATATATATATATATTATATATGTATATGTATATATATGTATATATATGTATATATATGTATATATATGTATATATATGTATATTTATGTATGTATATTTATGTATATATATATATACATACATATATATATATGTATATGTATATATATATATATATATATATATATATATGTATGCATATATACATATATAATATATATATATATATTACTATTATATATATATATATATAATATATAATATTTATATAACATACATACATACATACATACATACTACATACATACATATTATATATATATTATATATATATATATATATATATATATATAATTTTTTTTTTTTTTTTTTTTATACCCCATATTTTTCCATTCACTATGGATCATATTGCTTATAATTGTGATGCTAAATAATCTAATGCACAAACAACAAGAAAAATAGATATATCAGGGAATGTACTGGGACAACAGTAACAGTAAAAACAAAACCGTACTTGTTCTTTTGTATATCCTTGATGCCCCCTCGCTGATAGCCAAGACGCTCGGCAGGGTTGTCTCTGCAGAGCCTCTTGGGTTAGAGCATTGGCAGTGCGAGTTATGGGTTTCTGGGAACTCTACCGCGTCATACCTTTTTAAGATGGAATTGTAGGTTTTCATGGGGTCAGGGCCTGTGAAAGGTGGTGTACCTGCAGAGAAAAAGATAGAGGAATTAATATTTCACCACTCCCTTGTCATGGAAAACAAAAAAGGTATGAGCAAGAACAACTAAGTCTATAAAGCAAGATGACGAACAGACAAACCGATAATATATCTTTTCTTGCAATTATGGCCAAGCTATGCTCCCAAAAACCAGACCAATTACAACTATTACCTTTTGAGGTCTGTTCTTACTATACCTTTTCTATATTCATCACAATTATGTCTGTCTATGCTTTACTACAAATGATAATGATGGCTATTAAATATATACTTATTTGTAATTTTAGAGTTGGACAGATTCCCCTCCTTATATTTTGATTATTTTGGTATGTATATATATATATCTGTGTGTGTGTGGTGTGTGTGTGTGTGTGTGTGTGTGTGTGTGTGGGTGTGTGTGTGTGTGTGTGTGTGTGTGTGTGTGTGTGTGTGTGTGTGTGTGTGTGTGTGTGTGTGTGTGTTTGTGTGTGTGTGTGTGTGCATTTTGTGTGTTTGTGTGTGTGTGTGTGTATACACACTGCTTTTTTTTTTAAGCAGGAATAAAAAAAGAAAAAAACTTTTGGATTAAAAAAGATGCTTTTCCCCCTAAAAAATAGAATACAAACAACAGTGATTTTCCCTCACCTGTTAAAAGCTCAAACATAAGGACACCGAGTGACCAGTAATCAGCTGAGAATCATACCTTTGTTTAAGATGACTTCTGGGGCTAGTACTCTGGGGTGCCGCAGAAGGTCCATGTTTTCCTTCCAACCTGTAAAAATAAATATTGATAAGACTGAAATATTATCACACACACAAAAAAAACTTTTCAGGTCTTTTCTTAAAGATGAGAATCAAAAGTATCTATGCATCCTTCACCTATCAATTATATACTGCCTACATCAGAGAAGTCTATAGACAATCAAATGGTATAAAAATAGTTCCCTGAAGAAGAAGGAAAAGAAAAAGGGAAAGAAGAAGAAGAAAAAGAAGAAGAAAAAAAGAAGAAGAAGAAGAAGAAGAAGAAGAAGAAGAAGAAGGAGAGGAAGAAGAAGAAAGAGGAGGAGGAGAAGGAGGAGGAGGAGGAGAAGGAGGAGGAGGAGAGAGGAGGAGGAGGAGGAGGAGGAGGAGGAAGAGGGAGGAAGAGGAGGAGGAGGAGGAGGAGGAGGAGGAGGAGGAGGGAGGAGGAGGAGGAGGAGGAGGAGGAGGAGGAGGAGGAGGAGGAGAAGAAGAAGAAGAAGAGAAGAAGAAGAAGAGAAGAAAGAAGAAGAAAAAGAAGAAAGACATGGGTCCTCACCTGGAGCCTCTTTGCAAAGCCGAAATCTACTAGTTTAACATATCCTTTGAGATCAAGGAGCAAGTTCTCTGGCTTCAGGTCCCGGTAGATGATGCCCTGTGAGTGCAGATAGTCAAAGGCTTCCACAAACAAGCTGTGTAGAAGCGTGTTGTTTGGTCATCAAATTTACCTCTGCCCTCTGCAATGCAAGGGAGAAGCTGGGGTGAGCTCAGAATGCAAAAAGGTACTATTTTTAGATACAACTCAATGGACACCAAAAATAATATGAAATGAATATAAAATATGTAATGGTAATGAAAGCTTTTGTTATTTCACAATGTAAAAAAGATATGTTGAGAAAACTCCACCAAAAAAAACAAATGCATAGTCCACCCTTTGCGACCCGAGACACCTAGAGTACCTCTAATGAACAATAAAATCAAGCATAGACTGAAAACTCACTCAACTAAATAAGAAGAAAACAGAAGTACTGTAGCTAAGCATCATCCTTTTTCACAGATCGCAAAAGGAAACATTGCATGACCAGTTTCACCCCCTTTAAAGGGTGAGTTAATGATGTCATGGTAAATCACCTTATTAATACAGATTTTAGTGAATATAAAAAAATGAATTCTGATATGCTTATTGTTCTGTACTTTAATTCTCTTGTTTGAAAATGACAAAAAAATACAACACTTGTGAAATAAAAAAAGTCTGGCTACTATGATTAATAAAAATCTTCTTTTAGTAAGATTGCTCTTAAAAGGCATAAATGCAATAACACCAAGAATAATTTTTTTACAACATTCTAAGAATGGAAGAAAGTTCTGAAAATTGTAAATCAAGTGTCCTTCTTTAGTATAATAAAACAACAGTACTTGTAAAATATATAAGACAGAGCATTAGTCTCAATATACAATATGGCTATGACAGCTAATCAGGGAATATAGAAATGCTCCATTTCTACATATTCCTGAACTTTGGTTGTGTTGGTGTAAAAAGATTACCAGAACATAAATTTTATTTAAATATCCATGTAATCTTCTACTTTCAAAGCAGTTCAATAACTGTCATTTTTATATGCACAATGAATTGGGGGAAGCTTACCAATTCAAATTCCACGTCTCCTTTAATTTCAAACCTATACTGAAATCCATTACCAAAATTTAATTTCAATGGTAGCTACAGTACCTCCAAACTGTATCATGTAGTAGGAATATTATCTGGCAGTTTACATCACAGTAAAATTTATTTTACTCACAAGTACACTCAGTCATGTGGTTCTGTACAGTTTATATGCCTATATATTTCACTTTTTATGTACAAAATGACTGCTGTTGAATTTTTAAAATTTAGATAATCTTGGACTTATTTTTCTCTCCAGTTTGAGTATAAATAAGAAGTAAATATATGCTAAACAAGCTACACATGTTAAAAAAAGACTATCACAATTTAGAAATGACACAGAATTTAGCTTCAGACAGTACAGTCCACAAAACAAATTCTGGCACAATTTCAGACATTCAATTCCTACCAGATTTTTATACCAGTTTAAAACAGTAAAATTTCTTTTACTAAATAATTTTGACTTGGATTATTTGTAATATGAACAAAATAATGGCACTGTTGCCTTCACTCCAACCTGGTTACTGGTAATTGTCTTTTCATGTAGTTTGTATATTTCCCAAAAAGCAAATATTATCTTAATTACAAGTATGAGTTATAAAAGATTGGGTATCTGTGTGAATGTGTATATAAAGCACATCTGTATGCAAATGCATATAGAAAGTACATTGCATAGGAATGTGTTTGTATGTATCAACATTCACACATACAGTCTCCCTTTTCCTTCCATTTCTTTCTCTTTCAACTTTATGTGAGTTCATTTACTTTTACAATAAATATATTTAGAGAAAAAAAAGTCTTTTCCTTGCTAGCACTTACAAGTGATTTCATCCACAGATGAGAATTCAATTTCATACATCATATTTCAAAGCCAGAACACTTTGAAGGCAAAAATAGGGCAACTACTTGCATATCTTATTATTCCAAAGAATATGCTCACATGGGCAGTCTCTGTGGTTTTTAACCTGAGGGTATAAGTGATTACCAAGAGTTGGGGAAGGGGACATAATATTTGAAGAAAGAAGTAGTTTCTCTAATCAAATCATAATTCTTTTTTAAAAATTTGCTGTGTACATAAGGGTTGCTATGCAAACAAAAAACTCTTTTTTACCCCCATTTCCTTTTAACTCAGGAGGATCTATACTTATTTGACTGAAGATGTAAGGAAGGGGTTGTGTGGAGGCAAGGGCCAACTATCAAGGGGGTGCGCTCATAAAAAGGTTAAGAACTATTGTATTTTTACATCAACAAAGAATTTTATTGGGAAGTCATCAGACTAGAAAATGAAACTGAGAATCAAGAAGGGTTTTGAAAGTTGTTTCACTGTTCAGTAAATTTCTTAACTGGATTTCTATACCACTGTTTCAAAATGGTTGTGTTATGCCATTCAGGCTGGTTTATGCACTGCTGGAGAATATTTAACAGAACTAATAACTAATAATTATAACAACAGCCCATCCAAATGAATAATAATGAAAATAACAGCAATAGTAACAACAAAAATGACTTTGTCATGACTGGTAGTAACTGTCTGTCTGCTCAGTAATATGTGCTCTGGTGTTTTTCTTTTTGTTTTTGCTGGTGTTTTAAGTTATGAAAAGGGTATGATAGCACACTGAACATTACGGACAGTGAAACTGGCAAGACCTTTGTAAGAATAATATGGGGGAAACCAAATGCAATCCACACCTCAATATGAACCACGCTTTTACCTTTTGTAGGGAAAAAAGGGAGTCCACGCATCATACTACGCTCCTGTTTTCCTTATGGGTTAAGAAATCGGAAATGCAAGTCAGCAAAAAGTAGAGTGACTGATCTCATGTAATCATCTCCTCAAGGATATTTGTTACAGAACATAAACAATACAGTATTAGGCACTATCATTACTTGTTAACGTGAGAGCAATAGAAAGGCTTTTATCAATTTATGAGCAACCTACTGGTTATTAGAAGAGTCAGTTTTAATTACAAAAGTTAAGTAGATACCAATGCAAATTACTGACACCTAATAGGTTGGGGAATATGAGTATAAGCATATAAATATATAAAGGAAAATCTCCTTGAGAAATCAAAAGTGATATTTCAGGTGCCATTCCTGTATAATTCCTCTTTTGTCTGTGGAAACCCACAAAAAAAGAAAATAAATAAAAAAGTCCAAGAAATTTTTTCTAACACAAAGGATGAAAAATGTGTTAAATAACCAACAGACCTTTCCGTCTAATACGGTTACCCTTTAAAAACACCTAATCCTCATTCAAGCATTTCCTCATGTTTTAAACACTTTATGCCTTACCTTAGGATTGTCCAAAGTTCTCCTCCAAGACAAGCCTCCATCAGCATTTTAAAGGTACTTGCGGTCCTTAAATGTCTTGAAGAGCTTGACAATGAAGTTCGCAATTTGCTTCCATCATTATCTCTTTCTCTGACATGATGTGTTGCTGTTGTCGGGTCTCAACGATCTGGCACACAAAAGAGATGGCTATGAGTTTGGTTCATTTAGTTCAGACTCTTCCCCCTTCATAAAAAAATGTAAACATGAAAGTTACCAAGAATTTGATGCAATGTGGTATGTATGTACAACCTTGAATTTTTTTCCTTAGGTTCACTGGCATTAGAATATATGTAAAGACATTCTTTAAAAAATCAACTATCACAAGGCTTCCCGGGACAAATGACAAAAGAATTATAAGCAGACATACAGAGTTCCTCTTACTAGCAATTTGTCAGGTTTTGCAAACTATGCATTCTAATACGTCAATAATTCTCAATGAAGAAGATAAAGCACAGCCTCTGGGCAACTAGTTTTAGGTACACGGAAAGTATCCACAATAAGCTTTTCAACAATGGGATATTAATTCCTCTTTCCTGCTATATTCATATCTTCCATATATATATCTAGGCACAAAAAAATACAGTTTACTTTGCAGTGCTGGACAGCAGCGTCCCTAGTTCTGCTAAGTCTTGAGTAATGCAGCACATTATTGCAATATCAAATAAACCATACTTTTCAGAAATCCTTCTAAATAAACTTAATTTTGCTAACAACTATTATAAACCTATTTCCGGAGCCATTACCAGACTTGTCCGTTCTTCCAAATAAAGACTCTGCAGTTTAACCTACAATTAATCTATGTGTTAGTATACTCAGTTTCCATTTCTGGAGGAAAATATGGAAGCATTAGCAAAATATACCATTAAAACTAGATAAAAACCTGAAGAGTAATCTTGAACCATTTCTCACAATATCAATCAAACAACTGCATACATTATGTTCTTTGCCTTTGAATGTCTGTTTCTTATTACAGCACAGCAGAAAAGCCTTACCTGGCTCTTCTTCATTTGTTTCAGAGCAAAGGAACGGCTGGAATCACCAGCAATCTGTACGAGCTCCACTCTTCCAAAACCGCCAACACCCAACGTTGCAATTTTACGGAGGTCTGACAGGTTGATGTTTGTGAACTCCTCGTTCATCCTGTATGCGGGAGACAAACTGAGATGCACATTTTAAACTGAAGTTGACTGCAGCTTATGTTTTGTACATAAATTTTTTTGACATTTTGACAAAGTAAATGAACTATATCTTGAGCCAGAAATAACAGCAAAAATTTCTAGAATGAAAAAGAAAAGTAAAGACAATGGAGCTAAATACCCCTATGCTGAAGCACACATCCTTAATTGAAAGCTACTGTTATTTCAAATCTCAAAAATTATTTCACTTCATTAAATACCACACCAAAAAGTACTCACTTCCTCCTTGAGAGATCAACGGCTCCATAGCGTTGCTGTATCTCATCCAGGTTTCCGATGAGCTGATTGAAGGAGTCTCGGTCAATAACCAAGCATGTTACACCATCTGGGTCATCTGCAATGATGTTGGCTGTTCGGATATCCTCTCTGAAAAGCAAAGTCAGTGCGATTAACTCTGACATCATTCTACCAGACGGGATTAGAATTGTATTTCTAAGTCATTTGCATGTTTCTGTTTTTTCTATGAAGGTTTTTTTAATAATGGCACTGATGACTGTTTGTAAGAAAAAAAAATAATAATAAATTTTACTTAGGGTTGCCATGGGGAAGTAGAAACAGGTGATAAAGATCACCATTTACATTGGAATTAGATATTATTACTACTTCTGAGACTTTTTAAATCCTAAACAAGAAACCTATTTAAACAAATATATATATGGCTGGTATTGGACAGATTGCAATCTTATAGATATGCAGGTGATGGTTAAGGAGGGTGGCATGTGCCATACCTGGAATCTGATTGGTCATCCCAGTGCCACCTCATTATCATAGTTTATGACCAATAGAGACCAGACAATAAGACAATAGATATCTAATAAAAATTAGATATCGGTAGTAGGAGACAAAAATGGAAATATATTCCAGGGGTTACATGTGGTGTGTGTGTGTGCGTGTGTGTACGAGCATGAGTGTATGTATGCGCGCATGACTGCCCCATTTGCATCAACCCAGCATGAGTAAAGCCACTCAGTGCATCCTCCTCCTTCCACACAGGTACAAACCCACAAACAGAAAACCACCCACAAGGAGCCTTCTCACTCACCCTTGCAAGGCTTTCTCGCCGAAGAACTCTCCCTTCTCCAGGTAGCGGATCACCTTCTCTTCTGCACTGCCGGGGTGCTTCATGGTTACACGTACCTGAAATAATGGGTACTTCATTAACAAAGGGTAATTCCTTTTTACCATGACGAGTTTGTTACATTAACATGATTCTGATGAAGGATTCTGATGCAGAAAGTAATTTAACTTTAATCCACATTTTCCTAACAAGACCTAATGATTTAATGTGCAGTGCAATCTGATAAGGATAATAAAAATGAATACTTTCACACGGTGGTGTGTGTGTGTGTGTGTGTGTGGCTGTGTGTGGATGTGTGTGGCTGTGTGTGCGTGTGTGTGTGTGTGTGTGTGTGTGGTGTGTGTGTGTGTGTGTGTGTGGTGTTGTGTGTGGTGGTGTGGTTGTGTGGTGTGTGTGGTGGTTGTGGTGTGTGTGGTGTGTGTGTGTGGGTGTGTGGTGTGTGTGTGTGTGTGTGTGTGGTGTGTGTGTTGTGTGGGTGTGTGTGTGTGTGGTGTGTGTGTGTGGTGTGTGGTGTGTGTGTTGTGTGTGTGTGTGTGTGTGTGTGTGTGTGTGTGTGTGTGTGTGTGGTGTGTGTGTGTGTGTGTGTGTGTGTGTGTGGTGGTGTGTGTGTGTGTGGTGTGTGTGTGTGGTGTGTGTGTGTGTGTGTGTTGTGTGTAAATATATATTGTGCTTTATAATATATATATATATAATATATTATATATATATATAATATATTATATATATATATATATATATACGCACAAGCCTTCCTTGCAATTTTATGGTAAGGAAAGCACTACGCCACATAGCAGGTTCACCGAAGTCGGACAGGATGAAGTCAATCAGTCTATGAAAAGGATCCGGTAAATCATGATTTCCAATGCATACTCACTCTGCCTTGCTGATGATGAAGAATGTGTCTCCCGAGCGCCCTGGCGGATGATGTAGTCGCCATTGGCGTAGAAGGTCTGGAAGAGAGGACAAACCGTTTGAATATAAAACACTTATTTTTGCATTCTAAAGAGTATATATCATATATGTAATATTATACATAAATATATATATATATATATATATATATAATATATATATATATATATATATATATATATATATATATATGCAAAAGATGTAGTGCAATGTTATCAAGCTTCAGAGAACTTCCCCGGGAGCCTATATACCAAAACCAATAAGCACATCAAAGGTTTAAATAACGTTCATATGTCATACATATCGACGGTAAAACCCGATTTCTTCTGCCTTCGATGAATAAGAAATCCAATATCACTCTCTTCGGCAACCCGCATTCCGTTCAACACAAATTCCCGAATTGGGCCCTATGAGCTGCAACCATACCAAACGCACAAGGTCAGGTTGCGGCGGCCCCCACCTGCCAGCTTGTTTTGGGTCCTTACATAAAGGCTTACAAAAAAAAAAAAAACGTGTTGAGCGAGCAGGGGGGGGGGTCTGTATAGTTACCCAGCCATCTACCCTTTAAACCCCAGCCTCCCTGGCGGTTCTACCATTCAAAATGGAGGTGGTGGCCTTACGAGCTTTAGTAAGCAATTTCAGAGCTCACATCGCGATGAGGGAGAACCCGCAAAGTCGTGTCAATTGTTGGTTTATGGCGAGAGTTAACTATGAATATATTCCATATCAGTCAGTAAACGAGGGAGGTCTTTCATCTGTATTTTTTTCTCTGCTTTTCTCTCTTGAGTTGGTGGATGCGAGGCTGAGCACGAAGTTCCATGAAGCTCAGATTTACTTTTTGTTCTTGGGTGTGTGGTGTGTGTGTGTGTGTGTGTGTGTTTGTGTGTGTGTGTGTGTGTGTGTGTGTTGTGTGTGTGTGTGTGTGTGTTGTGTGTGTGTGTGCGCGTGGGCGTGTGCGTGTGCGTGTGCGTGGGGGCTTTGTGCGTGTGTGCGGGGTGCGTGTGCGGGTGTGCGTGTGCGTGGCGTGTGCGTGTGCGTGTGGCGTGTGTGCGTGCGTGGGGAGTAATTCCGCAAATGACTTTTTCAAAAAATTTGCCTAAGCCTAAATTGGTTAGAATAACTGAAGTGATGCTCTCAACAAGGAGGTACGGTTTTGGTCTAATGCTGAACACGAAAGAAATGAGGCGACAGCGTCGCGAGGGAAACGAGTGAGAGACGAAGAAAACATTTAAAGAAGGAACAGAGGCGATGGTAGAACACTTAGAAAAGAAAGATGATGGCAGTAGACATGGTGAGAAAAAGTACAGCAAAATGGATAAGAAAATAACAGCAATAAGGAGAAAAAAAAAAGACCTAACAGAGACGGTGACGGCGACGCGAGGGTTGACGGCGATAGCAACCACAACAACGAGGGCGAGAGCAAGGCCAGAGAGGAACAGGGTGGTGCCACCGGGGACAAAAGGGCAAGTAGGACGATGGCGAAGACGGTGGCCTGGGCCCGGGGGCACTGGCAAGGCTGGTGGACGGTGGCCTGATGCTGTCCCCCCGGTTTTTTTTACAAGCCCGAGAGAGATTTTTTCATGCCTTTTACAGCAAGGACGTTCAGAATCTGCTGCTACAGACATATATTTAGAATTATACTTCTCTTTGCCCCTTCAGGCACTTCGAGGAACTGGCCCATACTGGTGGTAAAACTATACCTGGTAAAGGATTGCTGCTGCAAGGGGCGGTCAAAACGGCATGCAAAAGAGAGGTTTGGGTAATGTCGACACTGCATAGAATTTCTTACTTTTATGTCTTTTGAAAACATAAAATCTAGAAACTTTTTCTATAACTGCATCAATAATAATAATATATCCCAAATCTTTTATCTAAACAGCTCACCAGCAGCGTCCGACGTTTCCCTTTGATACTAAAATCTAATGGCCAACAATTACAACGCTATATATCTTCAAACATTAAATGTACTGTTTTAATCTTTGTCACTAATCCTTTATAAACATCTCTCTGCCTTGTTTAATCAAACTGCTTTGCTAAGACTGACGGCACATTGCCTTCTCAATCTTCTTCAAAATGCCTCTGATTTTCCCAGTTTCCCTGAGAATCTTTTTAGTAAAATATCTGTCCAAAACGGCACTGAAAACGAAACCCGGAAACGGAAAACGCGGAATACCCACGCATTCTGGCAGTCTTGGGCCATTTGTAACAGAGGTGGCGCTCGTTCATTCAACCCTCATCGAAGACCTTCCAAATTATTTTTGAGCATGATGACCGCTTCTCGCAGACATCACTCACGTTTTATTAGACAACTATGGAGGTTTGATGAACGCCTTTTCTTGGGTGTATGGCGTGTTGTGCAGAAGGTTTTTTATTACGAATCTAGCAATTTGAAATCAGCAGAGCGTGGGCCTGCTCCATTAACTAACAGTAAAGATGCTAATAGAAATGAAAGCAAAATGCCAACAGAAGCAGGAAGCTGCCAAGGATACGGAATATGGAAGACAAGGCCAGTCATTATCAAAATTGAAAATTTAGAAAGCCACATGTCCAAGTCGCACTCTTCGGAATCACCGAAGCGAAATGAAAATTGAACAGAATCGGTTTTTATTTACAGGCTGTGCGGTGAATTATGGCCAAATAACCAAGGAATATCACACTTTTTCCCTTTTTGTTCAGGTAAATAAATATTCGTTATTCTGTTTTCTTTACGTAGTCCATTTTACCTTTACTTTTTGGTGTTGCAAAGGAAGGATAACGGTTCTCTTTGGGGAAGCATACGGATTCTCTAAAATTTTAAGAACACGGCGTGCAAAGAACGTGTTCTTGAGGCCAAACAATGCCTGGCCTTAAAAACCTAAGTAGGCCTTTTTTTATAAACTTTTCTGGATACTTTTTACTCTATCTTGTCTTAACATATACATTTTCCTTAACCTTTTTTTTTTATCTGCAACCAAGGAATCTTAGACAACACTGTAATCAGAAGGGGAAAAAAATGTACGGTGGAATTAAAAATCACATTTTATTACACGAAATCTATAAGTAAAAGTGAGAAAGAAATGGGTTTTAAAAAGCAACAAATCTACGATATGAAAAAAAAAAAACAGGCCGTTCTCCTTTAACCCAATTACCTCCAATCCAGACTTACAAGAAAAGAGGAAAAAAAAAAAGGAAAAAAAGAAAGAAACCCAAGACACCCACACTACGTACAACCCAAGTGACAAAACCCAGCCAGGAGCTGATAGTCATGCGACACAAAAAACTGGTGCTTCCCTATTTGGGAACAACAGCCTGGCTCGATAACCAAAATGTCAGCTGCTCTCGCTGCCTTCGAGCGTGCCTGGGCGGTAGCTGTCCCCACGTCCAAAGGGGATTTTGCCGCCGTCAGCCATACGTGTTCGGATTGTTGACCCTGACTTTATTCTGCTCCTCAGGAATGTCGTGTTTGGGATATGGAGAATATCACAGTGGGAGTATTCATTTGTCTTGGCCCAAAAAATTAAGATTTTATTTATCGGGAACCTACAGCGTGCGCGAGTGGTTACTTCTGCAGCATAACAAGAAGCATAATTTTTGATCCGATATCTTTAATCGTGAAACATATAAAGCAAAATCCTCATCGCTGTTTCGCTATCAGTATTACTGAATTAATTTTAATAATAGTTTCGTGGTTAAGCTGCATAATTTTGGATGGCTGTACATGCAAGTAATGTTAAGATGACAAAGCTTCCAGAGAACAAAATCCCGATCTGTAAAGCAAAATTACAAACCACCAAACTAGCGATTAGGACCCACTATATATCTTCTAAGAAAGGAAGAAGAAAAAAAACAACATATCGAATTTCAAAACCAATAATTTTGATTCCGAAAAAATAACCGCTCTAGGCCGCAGTACTGCAAATCTGATCCCGCCAAATATGAAAGGCACTGAACAAAAAAATAAGGGGGGGGGGAGATTGCAAAAACAAGAATTCACTTTATCAGGCGACAGTAGCACCCCCTAATGACCACAAAAACCTATAAAAGGTGTCCAAAAATTGGCCGGCTATCAATTCCCTCTCCAAATAGCAAAGGAAGGGCCGCCCAGACTGGTTCCAAGCCCTTTACATTCTCCATGAAAATAAATGACATCTTTAATAATTTATTTAGTAACTATAAAGCATAATCGGAAACTACTTACAAGGCCGAAAGAAAATGGAGAAATGACAAAGATGACATTTTGATATCGAAAAACATACGAACCCTTTAAAGGAGAAAAAAAATGTTTCCAATCACCTAATTCAACCTCATCAGGACAAAACATTTCAAATCTATCTTTGTATTTTTTACTTTTCTCTTCTGAAGGTTTAGCTAATTACAAACGACCCGAGCCAGTGCCCTTCTTAAATGCAAGCAACTTCCATTTCCGCATTCGTGATTGTAAGCAGTTCTGTTCGAAAAAATCATCACCATTTTGTTTACATGATTTTCAACAAATAAGGGTTGCGTGCGGCCATTTTCATTCTCTATTTTATAATATACTTATTACGTAAATATCAACAACACTTCCTTCTGAAAAGAGGTAAGCTAAAACACGGGTAAAATAACAGTCGATGGACCATAAATAATGTTTTAAAAGGCCAACCGTGTTCTTCCCGGGCAAAAACTTGGTGAAAGTAATGGAACATAGCCTCGAGGTAATTGTATAATAGCAATAATGGCTATTCGTAATGTAGTTCAGCAGGTTTTATTCCAACGATTTGGGTGTTCTCATTGGGAATATAATTCCCGGTTTTGTAGAAAAAGAGTGAGAAAAAAAATTAACGAAACACGATCCTCATACCAAAACGCATACAAATATCCGTATATACAGTGTATAATAATATGGATGTATTAACATGTATATTATATGTATTAATTATATGCATTAGCGTACATATTAACATGTGTGTAATAATATATATGCTCCAGCCAAAAATGAAAACACACGCATGAATCAACACCTGCACAGGCCCCTCGTCACAACCTCCACCCAACTCTTAGGGCAGAGAGGCGTGCCCACACAAGACGCAGCTTCCGTGTCTTGTTGGCGCACCGGTCGGGCGGCGCTGATTGAGCGGAGCAATTTCACGGCGTAACTGCTCATTAGGCAACTACTTACATCGACCGCTGGCTGATGCGTTACGGTTACTTCTTGCCTTTGCAATTATCATACAGATTATCTATGAATCACTTTACAGCTATGCTTAAGGGAGCATTAGACTCCATAAATTTTCCTTACCAATTTCACACCCACACATACACTTATATACAACGTTGTGTGTGTGTGTGTGTGTGTGTGTGTGTGTGTGTGTGTGTGTGTGTGTGTGTGTGTGTGTGTGTGTGTGTGTGTGTGTGTGTGCGTGCGTGCGTGCGTGCGTGCGTGCGTGCGTGTGTGGATGCGTGCGTGCGGTGCGTGCGTGTGTGTGTGTGTGTGTGTGTGTGTGTGTGTGTGTGTGTGTTGTGTGTGGTGTGTGTGTGTGTGTGTGTGTGGTGCGTGCGTGCGTGCGTGCGTGCGTGCGTGCGTGCGTGCGTGTGTGTGCGCGTGCGTGTGCGTGTGCGTGTGCGTGAGCGTGTGCGTTGCGTGCGTGCGTGCGTGTTTTCCACTTTCCATCCTTTTTTTTCTTATATTAAGAATTCTAAAACCCAAAGGACCCACTAAGTGGCTGAGAGACGCAGAAGTAAGAATAATGAAGAATAAGAAAATAAAACGATAAAGCATCAGGAATAACAAGGAAAATAAATAATGAGGAAAAGGAAAAATAATGAAGAAAAATGGAAAAAAATACACCAATAGCTCCATTTTTTGTTTTCCCGCGTTCTCATCTTTCCCTCTCTCTCAAGAGTTATTATCTTTTCTCTCTCCCTCAATTTCTCTCTCTTAATTTCCCTCTCTTTCTCTATCACTTTCTCTTTCAATCTCTCTCAATCTCAATTTCTCTCTCTCTCTCTCTCTCTCTCTCTCTCTCTCTCTCTCAATTTCTCTTAATTTCTCTCTCTATTTCTCAATCTCTTTCTCTTTCAATCTCTCTCAATCTCAATTTCTCTTTCTCTCTCTCATCTCTCTCCTCTCTCTCTCTCTCAGAGAGCGAGAGTGAGCAAATGCGAGAGACAGTGGGGGGGGGGGGGGGGGTGCGCGCGAGTGACCCCCCCCCCTCCCCTGTCCCTCGCAGCCAGCGCCTCCCTCGGCGCCTCCCTCGGCTGATCTCGCAAGGGAGGCACGTAGAGCGGAGAGAACAATGGCAGCAAGAGAGAGAGGGATGAAGTAACATTTAGGAACATGATGGTCACATCTGCGTTATTTTTATTGTCTTCATAAACAGGACGAATTGCAGGTCCTGCGGGAGTGGAAAGAACAAAGACTTTCGTGAAACTAACGCTTTTCATATCACACACACAAACATATATGTACATTAATATATATATATATATATATATATATATATATATATATATATATTATATATATATATATATATATATGTATATATATATATATATATATATATATATATTATACTATATAATATGTATATATATATATATTATATAATATATATATATATGTGTGTGTGTGTGTGTGTGTGTGTGTGTGTGTGTGTGTGTGTGTGTGTGTGTTGTGTGTGTGTGTGTGTGTGTGTGTGTGTGCGTGTGTGCGTGTGCGTGTGTGTGTGTGTGTGTGTGTGTGTGTGCGTGTGTGTGTGTATATACATACATATATATATATATATATATATATATATATATATATATATATATATATATATATATATATATATATATATATATATATATGAAATGCATGTACACACGTCATACGACTGTGACTCACGCCCGGCTCCTGTGCCATGCCCTGGCCAGCCCCCGAACTGGCTCCAGAGTTTCTTTGCGGCAAGATTTCTACACGAGCCGACAACCCTGATTAGACTCACCAGTTCTGAAAACACCCAAATTATCGACGTAAATCGTCTCCCTTTCTTTCAAACCAAAAAGCAAAAAAACGACAAACCAGAATTACAATTTCGTGAGGGAATTCCCCGCCATGAAAAATGATCTCAAATCGCCTAATGAATCCCGCACACGAAATACGAACAAAAGAATGGCGCAACGGCGTGCGGGAATTCTGCAAATCGCCTAGATTT
>NW_023660075.1:0-20017 GCF_015228065.2 Penaeus monodon | reverse complement strand
GTAGTAGAAATGGCCAGTAACACATTTTTAGGGAGTCTGTCGCAGATTTCGGGAGTTGTCGCAGTTCTTGGATTTCCCCAATCTGGGTTTCGTTGTGCACTCCTGTTTTTATTAAAAATTTTGAAAGCCCTTAAATTATCCTGTCTGCAAAAGACCTTTATTAACCTGCCCTTTCTTTCCAGAAGTTTGGCCTTTTTCTCGCTCAACGGGTTCAGTTTCGCCAACTGACTTTAAACGAACTTTGGTGGGGAGGAGTTGTTGACCCATACCTAGCCAAGTAGCGCCGGAGCACTGGAATGCCTGAGCCCTCCCCTGAAAAGGCGACTTGCCCGCGCAAACGCACGTGGACGAGGGCCTCTTCCTTCATACTTTTTTTATATTTATTTTTTATGTTTTAATTTAATATATATTATGTTTTGCCCGTGTACTTTATCCTTGATTTTAAAAGGGAAACCCATAGCCTTTTTCTTTTAACGTTTTTATATGCACTCTCTTAAGCCGGGGTAAAAGCTTGCCTAACTTTTTTTTAGCATTGATTAAAACTTTTTAACTTTGTTCAAATGCTATTTTATAGGGGATAGGATTTTAACCCGTATTAGCAAAGAAAGCTATCTTTCTTCGGCGGAACCTCCCACGCCTCTAGGAGAGAGACCGAAATTTAGTTCGTTCCCGGGGCTAGTTACTAGCCCACTAATAAAATCCTTGCTGGGGTCTGCTATATATACCCCGGGGAACTGAGCGGGGGTAGGCAGGGGCATAGGTTTGAAACGTCCCTAAGCGGCCGATGTACAACCCGGTGGAAGCTATTGACTTGTTTTTTTTTCTTTTTGTTTCCCCCCTGCGGTCGTAGGCGAGGTTTTAAACGGCAGTAAGGGGGGATATTTTTAAGTTTTTCATTTTTTTATGATAAGAACTGAGTGCTCCCTTGTCTTGTTTTTAGGTTCTGGTTCCCGTATTGTTTTAATGTTTTGGTGTTTACCTTTTTTTGTGTTTTAGAATGTTTTAATAAATGTATTTTTGAAGATTCGTGAGTGAAATTCCTCC
Organism: Penaeus monodon; assembly: GCF_015228065.2. Lineage (NCBI taxonomy): Eukaryota > Metazoa > Arthropoda > Malacostraca > Decapoda > Penaeidae > Penaeus > Penaeus monodon. The sequence continues at coordinate 18,973 of NW_023660075.1, read as the reverse complement.
TTTTTACTTAACTCTCATTAAGGACAAATGATACCATACTTGGCTACCTGTGGCAAGTAATTGACCACCTTCTATCAGCCCTTAAGGCTGACACGCACTCCCCTCGGATTTTAAAAACGTTTACCAGACTAAACTCTTGTTGATTGGGTCATTTTTTCCTCTTCTCACATGCATGCTTTCCTTTTTTTAAACCCTTTTACACCCTTCTACACGTCTTCTTCTTTCGGTACACTTATTGTTCCTGGACCCTATTAAACCCGGTGGTGGCAGCGCTAATGACCTAATTAACGAGGTAATTAAAGTAATTAAAGACCAATCACTACACTATAACTCCAATAATTGCAATTTAAAAATGATAACAATTGCAATAATGAGATAATAATTGCAATAATGATGATAATGATGATGATAATGATGATAATGATGATATGATGATGATAACGATAATAATGATGATAAACATGATAAGGGTGATGATAATAAGAGGGAAATTGTGTCCATTTTATATATAAAAAAGGTATAAAAAAAAACATTCCCAAAAGTCGAAAAAGCGGCAAAATCTAGCGAAATTAGCCTTTTGAGAGTATACTCCAAAATGACGTTTTTTCGATTTCTTTGGTGATTTCGGCAATTATTAGGGTAATAATGATAATAATTACCAGAATTGTATTAATCATAACAATAATGATGATAAAAGTGAGAATAAAGAGATTTTGATAACATTTGTATATTATTAAAAATTATTATTATTATTATTATTTTTTATTATTTATTATTATTATTATTATTTATTATTATTACTATTATCTTATTATTAGTATCATTGCCAAAAATCTATTATATCTTAATAAAAACAATAATAATAATAATTATAAGTATAATAATAAAAATGCTAGTGGTTATAATATTGTTTTAGTATTATTATTGTTATTATTATCATATTATTTATTTGTACTGGTAGTATAATTGCAAAAATAATTATTATAACAGTAATAATTACAGTAATAAAGATACTAATTAAGATATGAAAATAAAAAATTATTAAAAAATCGTTATTATTGTTTTTTAAATTACTGTTATTACTATTTTATTTGTTGTGGTTATTAGTATTTTGCAAAAATATATACTATAACTCCAAAAATTGCAAATAATAAAAACAATTGCAATAATGATGATAATAATTGCAATAATGATGATAATGATGATGATAATTATATATCATGATAATGATGATGATAACGATAATAATGATGATAATCATGATAACGATGATGATAATAAGAGAATTATGTCCATATATAATATAAAAAGGTATAAGAAAAAACATTCCCAAAGTCGAAAAAGCGGCAAAATCTAGCGAAATATAGCCTTTTGAGAGTATACTCCAAATGACGTTTTTTGATTTCTTTGGTTTTTCTTTCGGCAATTATTAGGGGAATAATGATAATAATTACCAAATTGTATTAATCATAAACAATAAAGATGATAAAAGTGAGAATAAAGAGAATTTTGATAACATTGAATATTATTAAAATTATTATTATTATTATTTATTATTATTATTATTATTATTATTATTATTATTATTACTTATTATTTTAATTATTAGTATTTGTTTATTGCCAAAAATCTATTTTATTCTGTAATAATAACAATAATAATAATAAGTATAAGTATAATAATAATAATGCTAGTGGTTATAAAATCGTTATTATTGTTATTATTATTGTTATTACTATTATTATTGTTGTTGTTATTAGTATTATTGCAAAAAATATACTATAAAAACTCCAATAATTGCAATAATAAAGATAACAATTGCAATAATGAGGATAATAATTGCAAAAATGATGATAATGATATGATAATGTAATAATGATAAATGATGATGATAACGATAATAATGATGATAATCATGATAACGATGATGATAATAAGAGGAATTGTGTCCATATATAATATAAAAGGTATAAGAAAAACATTCCCAAAGTCGAAAAAGCGGGAAAATCTAAGCGAAATATAGCCTTTTGAGAGTATACTCCAAAATGACGTTTTTTTTTTCGATTTCTTTGGTGATTTCGGCAATTATTAGGTAATATAATAATATTACCAGAATTTTATTAATCATTACTATAATGATGATAAAAGTGAGAATAAAGAGAATTTTGATAAAATTTGAATATTATTAAAATTATTTTTATTATTTTTTTATTTTATTATATTTTTATTATTATTATTATTTATTATTACTATTTCTTAATTATTAGTAAACATTGCCAAAAAATCTATTATATCTGTAATAATAACAATAATAAAAATAATATAAGTATAATAAAAAATAATGCTAGTGGTTTTTAATATTGTTATTAGTATTATTATTGTTATTATTATCATTATATTATCTGTACTGGTAGTATCATTTGCAAAAAATAATTATTATAACATAATAATTACAGTATAACGAATACCTAATTAAGATATGATATAAATAATGTATTATAAAATCGTTATTATTGTTAGTATTATTGTTTATTAGTAATTATTCTTGTTGGGTTATTAGTATTATTGCAAAAATATATACTATAACTCCAATAATGCAATTAATATGATAACATTTGCAATAATGATGATCATAATTTGGGGCAATAATTTTGATAATGATGAGAAAATGATGTATGAAATTATATGATATGATACGATAATAATATAAATGATAATCTGTAACGATGATGATAATAAGAGGAATTGTGTCCATATAATAATATAAAAAAGGTATAAGAAAACAATTCCCAAAAGTCGAAAAAGCGGCAAAATATCGAGCGAATATAGCCGTTTGAGAGTATACTCCAAAAATGACGTTTTTTTCCGATTTCTTTTTGGTGATTTCGGCAATTATTGGGTAATAATGTAATAATTACCAGAATTGTAATTAATCATAACAATAATGATGATAAAAGTGAGGAATAAAGAAGAATTTTGATAAATTTGAATAATTATTAAAATTATTATATTATTATTATTATTATTATTATTATTATTATTATTATTATTATTATTATTATTATTACTATTTCTTAATTATTAGTATCATTGGCCACAAATCTATTATATCTGTATAATAACATAATAATAATAAGTATAAGTATAATATATAATGCTAGTGGTTAAATAATATTGTTATTTAATTATTATTGTTATTATTAATCTTATTATTATTTGTACTGGTAGTATAATTGCAAAAATAATTATTCTAACAGTAATAATTACAGTAATAACGATACTAATTAAGAATAATGGATAACCCTGATTAGTAAAAACGTTATTATTGTTATTATTATTGTTATTACTATTATTATATGTTGTGGTTATTTAGTATTATTGAAAAAAATTATATACTATAACTCCATAAAATTTGCAATAATAATGATAACAATTGCAATAATGATGATACTAATATGCAATAAATGATGATAATGATGATGATAATGATGTATAATGATGATAATGATGGAATGATAACGAATATGATTATATCCCTGATAACGATGATATAAGAAAGAGGAATATGTGTCCATATATAATATAAAATAGGTATAAGAAAAACATTCCCAAAAGTCGAAAAAAGCGGTAAAATTCTAGCGAAATATAGCCTTTGAGATATCTCCCAAAATGACTTTTTTTTCGATTTCTTTGGTGATTTTCGGCAATTATATAGGGTAATAATGATAATAATACCAAATTGTTATTAATCCATAACAATATGAGGATAAAAGTGAGAATAAAGAGAATTTTGATAACTTTGAATATTATTAAAATTTATTATTATTATTTTATTATTATTATTATTATTATTAATTATTATTATTAGTATTACTATTATCTTATTATTAGTATTCGTTGTCCAAAAAATCTATTATATCTGTAAATAATAACAAGAATATGATAAGTATAGTATACTAGATAATAATGCTAGTGGTTATAATATTGTTATTAGTATTATTATTGTTATTATTATCATTATTATTATATGTACTGGTAGTAATAATTGCAAAAATAATTATTATAACAGTAATAATTACAGTACATAACGCTACTATGAAATAATGATATAGAATATTATTACTAAAATCGTTATTATTGTTATTATTATTGTTATTCCTATTATTATTGTTGTGGTTATTAGTATTATTGCAAAATATATAACTCATAACTCCAATAATTGTCAATAATACAATGGAATAACATTTGCAATAATGTGAGAATAATTGCAATGATGATAATGATGATGATAATGATGATAATGATGATGATCAACGATAATATTGATGATAATCATATGATAACGATGTGATAATAAAGAGGAAATTGTGTCCATATATAATATAAAAAAGGTATAAGAAAAAACATTCCGCAAGTCGCAAAAGCGCAATCTAGCGAAATATAGCCTTTTGAGAGTATACTCCAAAATGAAGTTTTTTTTTTTTCGGATTTCTTGGTGATTTCGGCAATTATTAGGGTAATAATGATAATAAGTCACCAGAATTGTATTAATCTAACATAATGATGATAAAAGTGAGAATTACAGAGAATTTTGATAACATTTGAATATTATTAAAAAATTATTAGTATTATTATTTTAATTATTATTATTTATTATTATTATTATTATTATTATTAATTATTAGTAGTATTACTATTATCTTAATTATTAGTATCATTGCCAAAAAATCTTATATCTGTAATAATACAATTAATAAGATAAGTATATTATAATAATAATATGCTAGTGGTTTATAATATTGTTATTAGTATTATTATTGTTATATTATCATATTATTATTTGTACTGGTAGTATAATTGGAAAATAATTTTTATAACATAATATTACAGTATAACGATCTAATTGAATAATGATATAATAATTTATTTAACTAGTTATTAGTGTTATTAATTCTTGTTATTACTATGATTAATTGTGTGGTTATTATATTATTGCAAATATATACTATAACTCCAAAATTGCAATAAGATGATAAAACATTGCAATAATGATGATAAAGAATGCAATAATGATATAATGATGATGATAATGATGATAATGGATGATTGATAACATAATAATGATGATAATCATGATCCGATGATGATATTAAAGAGGAATTGTGTCCATATATATGTAAAAAAGGTATAGAAAAACATTCCAAAAGTCGAAAAAGCGGCAAAATCTAGCGAATATAGCCTTTTGAAGTAATACTCCAAAATGATTTTTTCATTTATTTGGTGCTTTTCGGTATTATTAGGGTAATCATGATAATATTACCAAAATTGTATTAATAAAAAAAATTTTGTAAAAAGTAGAAAAAAAATTTTTTAAAAATTTAATATTATTAAAATTAGTATTATATTATATTATTATTCTTATTATTCTTATTATTATTATTATTTTTACTAGTATACTAATATTAGTATCATTGCCAAAAAAAATCTATTATATCTGTACTAATAACAATAATTAATAATAAGTGATAAGTAAATAATAATAATGCTAGTGGTTATAACTTGTTATTAGTATTATCATTGCTATATTATGATTATTATTATTTGTACGGTAGTTAATAATTGGCAAAAAAATATTATATAACAGTAATAATTACAGAATAACGATACTAATTAATGATAATGATATAAATAATTATTAAAAATTCGTTATTATTGTTATTATTATTGTTATTACTATTATATTGTTGTGGTTATTAGTATATTGCAAAAATATTATACTATAATCCAACCTATAAATTGCAATAATAATGATAACAATTGCAATAATGATGATAATGATGATGATAATGATGATAATGGTGATAACTGATGATGATACGATAATAATGATGATATCATGATAACGATGATGATAATACGAGGAAATTGTGTCCATATATCAATATAAAAAAGGTATTAAGAAAAACATCCCAAAAGTCGAAAAAAGCGGCCAAAAGCTAGCGAAATATAGCCTTGAGAGTATACTCCAAAATGACGTTTTTTCGATTTCTTTGGGTGATTTCGGCATTATTTAGGGAATATATGATAATAAGTACTAGAATTGTATTAATCATAACAATAATGATGATTAAAAAGTGAGAATAAAAGAGAATTTGAAACATTTGAATATTATTAAAAAATTATTATTATTTTAGTATTATCATTATTATTATATTATTATTATTATATTATTATTATTATGATTATTATTATTACTATTATCTTAATTATTAGTATCATTGCCAAAAAATCATGCTGATCTGTAATAAATAACATAATAATAATAAGTATAAGTATTAATAATAAATAGGGCTAGTGGTATAATATTGTGTACTTAGTATTATTATTGTTTATTACATTATTATTATTTGTACTGGTAGTAAATTGTCAAAAATAATTATTATAACAGTAATAATTACAGTAATAACGATCTAAATAAGATTAATGATATAAATAATTTATTATAAAATCGTTATTATTGTTTTATATTGTTATTACTATTATTATTGTGTGGTTATTAGTATTATGCAAAAAAAATATATACTATTGTAGTGACCCATACCTAGACAAGTAGCGCCGCCGGAGCATGGGAATGCCTGAGTCTCCCCTGAAGAAGGTCGACTTGCCCGCGCAAACGCACGTGGGAAGAGGGCCTCTTCCTTCATACTTTTTTATATTTATTTTTATTAGTTATATATATATTCTATAATATATGATTTTGTCGTCGTTGTACTTTATCCTTGATTTTAAGTGGAAACCAAGCCATTTTTTTAACAGTTTTTATATGCACCTTCTTCCCCCTTTTAAGCCGGGGTAAAAGCTTGCTAACTTTTCTTTGTAGGCATTGATTAAAACTTTTTTTAACTTGTTCAAATGCTATTTTCTATAGGGATATGGATTTGTAACCCTGTGGGATTAGCAAAGAAAGCTATCTTTCTCGGCGGACCTGCACACGCCATCTAGGGGAGAGAGACGAATGTAGTTCTTCGGGGCTAGGTACTAGCCCCACAAATAAAATCCTTGCTGGGTTCTGCTATATATAAGCCCGGGAACTGAGCGGGGGTAGGCAGGGGCATAGGTTGAAACGTCCTAAGCGGCCGCCGATTGTACACCCAGGTGGAAGCTATGACGTTGTTTTTTTCTTTTGTTTCCCTGCGTCGTAGGGACGAGGTTTTAACGGCAGTAAGGTGGATTATTTTAAGTTTTTCATTTTTTTTTATGATAAGAAAAACTGAGTGCTCCCTGTCTTGTTTTTTAGGTTATGGTTCCCGTATTGTTTTAATGTTTTGGGTGTTACCTGTTTTTGTGTTTTAAGAAGTTTTAATAAATGTATTATTATTGAAGATTCGTGGTGAAATTCCTCCTTTTTACTTAAACTCTTCATTAAGAGGACAAATGATACCATACTTGGCTAACTGTGGCAAGCAATTGACCACCTTTCTATACAGCCCTTAAGCTGACACGCACTCCACCTCGGATTTTAAACACGCTTACCAGACTAAAACTATTGTTGATGGGTCATTTCCTCTTCTCACATGCATGCTTCCTTTTTTACCATTTACACCCTTCTACACGTCTTCTTCTTACCGGCTGACACTTATTGTTCATGGAGTATATTAAACCAGGTGGTGGCCAGCGCTAATGACCTAATTAAACGAGGGGTAATTAAAGTAAATTAAAGACCAATCACTACAACTACCATCTCTTTTTGGTGCCAGCAGGTGGGATGCGAGACTGTCAAATTGCTTGCCATTGTGGTCTCATTCAGTTAGAACCAAAGCATGGTGCATGAATTAGCGAATGCTAGATCTCTTTAGTTTTAATTACCAATAGTTTATAAAATATGACAGGTAAGAGAAGTAAGAGCTTAAGGGCAAAGTGAAGATGGTGCAGAAGTGAAAATCTAAACGCTCTTCAGATGTCTAGTAAAAGTAACGTTACCCTTAATTAACCAGAGTAACAGCAACGAAGTGAACATGGACCTCTCAATGTACGAAGAGCTGACGGCTCGTGCAAATGAGCTGGAAACAACGTTGTGCTTACGCTGACGGATAAGATATGAGAATTTATTGCGAGAGACTAGCCCCCAAACTCTTCTAATATCGCAACCTGTCACGCAAAACGGGGATTGAAGTATGTCATAAATAGAGAAGATTCTGTTGCCTAAATTCAAAGCGGAAATATCGGCAGCCTTCCCATTAAAGAGTAAAACAAGAAGTAGAATATTGGTTACGGGGGCCATAGAGAAATTTAGTTAAACCTGCTAATGATTGAAGCGTATATTCGCGCAGCGAGAGCTTCGTTGTATGTTAGAGGGACGGGCAGACTTGATTGTTAATTCTCCTGTTTGTGATGGCATACAGAACGGGCAAATTTCAAAGCTCTGCAAGGTCAAATAGTTCAGGGGGACTTGCTCTAGTATGAATTTTTTAAACATTTACATGGTTCCCAAATTACGTCATTAATCAAGCACCGTTGGATTTCTTCATTTCGGTTGAGGGGTTAGTTATTAGTTTATCAAGGATACCGGGATTACCCATAGCCGTTGGTGTGCAGGAATGAATTAATTAGAAGGGTGTTTTTTGCAAGGTTTACCCCATTGGATACGGGAAGCTATAAGTTTTAAGGGAGGATGAGAGCTTAACCATCGCTTGTTGATGCAGCACAACGGTGTGGAATCTACGCATTCATGCTTCAGGTGAGGGACCTTTCAGTCCCAGTAATCAAAGTTTCACGGCCGATTGCGCTTAAGGCAGGTCGCTTCAGATAGAAAGGTTATGCCATATCACCAAGTAACAGTCATAAACACGGCAGATTGCAGGCTACGCCAGAGAACCCTGCAGTGTGTTAAATTGTCACAGAGCCGGGCAACTTTGCACGGCAGTTGCCCCTTTCAGCCGCCTCACGGCCAGGGCGAGGTCTTTCACCAGCACGGGAGGAATTTCACCAGGAAGGCCAGATGAGCAAAGATGGGGATCAGAAAACCAGGAAATTCAGTTCCCAAGATAACCATGCTGGGAAGAGTAAATTAAAAGGGGTCGTCCTCTGGTAGGCTACATGTTAATGGGAAGATCTGTACAGTTTTGTGGTATACTGGCTCTGAAGTGGACTCTATACTTAAGGAGAGAGTACATGTGAGAAGCTAAATATATCTTCTGTCACTCCTATTGAACGAACATTTAAAGGTGCCTTCAGGTGTTGTATTCAATGGTCTAGGTAAAGTTCATGTAAAAGTTTCTATAGAGGGACACGGTTAAAATTGTAATCACCCAGTTGTGGTTTTTAGGACATATCATTTTCCCTGGAGAGAGGGTGCTTGGCATAGATTTTATTTAGGAATTTAATTTTCAGTTAGTTGCAAATCCACTTCCTCCCCAGAATTACCAGTCTTAATAATGTGAGGGTCCCTTTACTGGTTTTCTGATCAATCATCTCTAGGTGTAAGAATTGTGAATAACTGTAACAATATAATAATAATTTTTCACGAGTTTATGTGTATCTCGGCCATGATTTGTCAGCCCAAATCAGGCTGTGCTTTGTCAATACTACAGTGACGCAGCGAGGTTTGATGAACCTATCGGGTTAGTGCAAGTGCAGAACAGCCCAGAAATTCTAGTGCCAAGAAGGCGTTAGTTTCAGTTACTAAAAAATAGTGCAAGTGTTTGGGTCGCTAAATGATAAGCCCCCCACCCCAGTATTAATTGAAAGAGGGGAATGAAGTTGGCCAGTGTAAACGTGCCGTGAATGATATATATGTCAACTCTAATCATGTGCATCTTCCAGATGAGATGGAACCAACAGTGAACCTATGGCTTTGGACGATTTTACTGATGACTTGATAAGCCATTTTGGTATGGTGATTTTGGTACACTAGTGATGATTTGATTGTCTTCCCCCCAGTAAGTATGGACTGTGTGTACATGAAAAAACTACTTCCGATATGGAGGGGACCATCCAAGAGAGAACTGGCACATTTAGGATCTGTGCGCAGAGGGAAAATTGCTTACTATTTCGAAACAGTATAGGCGATTATTTAACGAAGATGACTCCTCTGGTTGTTGTCCCTAATATTCATCATAAATTGTAAACTACAGAATGAAGGACCCATCCGTACACGACAGTGGAGGCTACCTGAAAGTGCCAGTGACACCATACGACAAGAATGTGAGGAATGTTGCGGGAATGGCATCATTGAGCCTTCGACCTCGCTCATGGTTATCCCCTGAGTCTTGGTGAGAAGAAGGATGATGGCAAAGGTTCTGCATTGACTTCCGACATCTTAACAAGGTCACCCTAGCTGATACCTACCCCATGCCCAGCTTGATTGAGACCATCGACAGTTAGCAGGTACCACTGGTTTACTGCACTAGGACGCTAAATCTGCCTACTGGACGTAGAGGGTAAACGAAAGTGATCGCAAAAGACTGCTTTCTCAGACGGTTGTCGTCTGTATCAGTCAAGAGGATGGCCTTTTGGTCTAAGGCACAGCACCTTCCACTTTCCAGAGGGCTATCAACGCTGTATACATCCATGTTAGGAAGGACACACACTGCTTTTCTAGATGATGTCGTTGTAGCCTCTGGAAGCTTTGAAGAACATATGAACATCTGGACGAAACAATGGAGTCTGTTGGCAAAGGCAGGTTCAGGCCACTGCACCTGAAGAAATGTAAAGTTTGCGGTAAACACTTTCAGGTTCTTGGGTAATCTTATACTCCCAATGGTTTGTACTTCCAGAATCGGACAGGTTTAAGGCGATATCAGATGCAGCCCCTTTGAAACGTGAAAACAAGTTCGCACAATTTCTTGGGAGCCACTGGGTTTTTTCCGGAAAACCGTGAAGATTACGCTTCATGTAGCTGCCCCTTGACATGCCTTGCTGAGAAACAAGCGAAATTTCATGGTGTATGGAAAAACAGACTGCATTTGAAGATTTGAAGGGCACATGGCTTCAGACCATTCCTGAAACAAACCCGATTCAATCGCACCTTGAAGTACACTGCGATGCCTCTGCGTGTAGCTATTGGCCGCTTGTCTCATACAGCGAGATGGAAGAAGGTAAACCCCTGCTGATCTTACTTTTCAGGAAGTTACGTGAGGGGCGAGAACAAGTTTCCTACCATCGACATTGAAGCCTTGGCAGTGGTTGTGAAGCAGTTAGAACTTGTGATCCCTACTTGTATGGTAGGCATTTTAAGAGAATCACTGACCATCGCATCTTGTACAGTATTTTGCCCAGAGGACCAAGTTCATTAAGGATGACTCGCTGGAGCATGAGTTGTCTTTTTATAGTTACACCTTAACTTATAAACCTGCGTGCTTCCCATACATGCATGACCTCTTGGAAGAAGATTTCCCCATTGATGAAAATCTTTAAACCACAGGACCGTTGCCGACCTGCTCAGCAAGAAGACCTCTTTGGAATGAAGTTCGTGATATTTGCAAGAACAAACGCCGGGATGTCTAGGCAAAGGATCCCACTGAATCTCGAGAATTGGAACTTAAGAGGTGATTTTCTATACCATCTGAGGTCCCTCCTGGGAGAAGTAATTAGTCCAACTAGTGATTCCTAGTACACTGGAAACTAGAGCTCTGGATGTGTTCAGGCAGATGTAGCTGCTGCCAATCCGGGAATTTCAGAACTACTGTGCCTTCAGGGATCACTATTACTTTCATCAAATGTTTGGCCGACGACGAAGGCGTATGTCAACTCTGTCTTATCTCAGTCAACGGAGAAAAGGCCGTGCAGGAACGATGGGCCCCTAAGCTTGCCATGCCAGAAGTTACACATCCCATGGAGAGAGTATCGGGGATCTTAAATTCTCTGGATCTACCATGGCAATAGGTATGTTATGGCCAAAGTATAGACACTTCACCAGATATCTGCAGTTGATTCCTCGCCCTAATAAGGAAGCCCAGGGACAGTTGCTAATGCTTTATCAAGGAGTATGTTTACTCTATTCGGTCCCACCTCGGTCTACTAGTGGCAGTAATGAAGAGAATTTCGAAATAGGTTATTTTCTCAGCCCCTGTGTCAGACCATCCAAACTCGGACACACTACGACGACTCGGGTATCACCCAAAGCTAATGGGGATGCTTGAGAGAAAGCAATAGGGTGGTGAAATATGCTTTGGCAACCTGATAGGAGAACATCCTAATGATTGGGACGAGAAAGCTACCGTTTGTAAGACTTGCCCTCAACAGTGCTGTGCACAGGAGCGTTGGGCAACACCCCCTTATTGATGAATGGCAGAGATGGATATTTCCCACAGGTGTTACGAACGAGATTGACGGCCGACGAGGGGAGACGGCCCAGGTTGCTGAGGGAAAAATCTACGAGATGCAAGGATTACGCCGCCAAGATGATGCAAGGAAGGCCCAACAGGGAGGGCACGAGACTACAATCGCAGACTGAGGCAGAGATCGACCCAGGGACGGAGGACCTCGTTTACTGGCTACGTATTTTTCGTCATTTTGTGGGCCAGTCCGGGAGCACTGGGCCCAAGATGGAAGTAAGCCTGCCAGGATTGGTGAAGAAGCTTGTTCCAGTGAATTTCCTGATTCCGAGAACCTGACCCGCAACACAGCGAGGGGGATTACATATTAATCAACAGCGCCTTATGTGCCCAACGAGAGAAGAGATTGTTATCCTGAAGTTGGACTCCGATCAGAATCGGGGTTAGATGGAAGAGGACGTGAGAGTTAAGGTTAGACGAAGAAATGGCCAGGTAAAACATTTGTTAAGGGGAGTCTGTCGCAGATTATCGGGGAGTCTGTCGCAGATTCTTGGGAGTTATCCCAATTCTAGGTTTCGGTCGTGCACTCTGTTTTATTATAAAATTTTGAAAAAGCCCTAAAATATCACTGTCTGCATAAGACCATTATTAACCTGTCCTTTCTTTCCAGAAGTTTTGGCCTTATTTCTCGCTCCAAACAGGTTCAGTTCGCAAACTGAACGAAACGAACTTTGGTGGGGAGGAGTTGTAGTGACCCATACCTAGCCAAGTGCGCGGAGCACTGGGAATGCCCTGGAGTCTCCCCTGAAGAAGGCGACTTGGCCCGCGCAAACGCACGTGGACGATGCCTCTCCTTCATACTTTTTTTTATATTTATTTTTATTAGTTGTATATATTATCTATAATAGATTTTGTCGCATGTACTTTATCCTTGATTTTCATGGAACACATAGCCATTTTCTTTTAACAGTTTTTAATGCAACTCTTTTAAGCGGACGGTAAAAGCTTGCCAACTTCTTTTAGCATTGATTAAAACTTTTAAATGTTCAAATGCTATTTTTATAGGGGATAGGGAATTGTAACCCCGTAATTAGCAAAGAAAGCTATCTTTCTTCGGCGGAACCTGCCCACGCCATCTAGGGAGAGAGAGATGGAGACGAAAGTAGTTCGTTCCCGGGGCTACGTCTAGCCACGAATAAAATCCTTGCTGGGGTCTGCTATATATAGGCCCCGGAACTGAGGCGGGGGTAGGCGCAGGGCATAGGTTGAACGTCTAAGCGGTCGATGTACACCCGGTGGAAGCTATTGACGTTGTTTTTTTCTTTTTGTTTTCCCACTGCGGTCGTAAGGACGAGGTTTTAACGGGCAGTAAGGTGGGATATTTTTAAGTTTTTCATTTTTTTTGATTAAGAATCTGAGTGCCCCTTGTCTTTTGTTTTTAGGTTTGGTTCCCGTATTGTTTTAATGTTTTGGTGTTTAACTGTTTTTGTGTTTTAGAATGTTTAATAAATGTATATTTTGAAGATTTCGTGAGTGAAATTCATCCTTTTTACTTAACTCTAATTAAGAGACAAATGATTACCATACTTGGCTACCGTGGCAAGCAATTGACCACTTCTATCAAGCCCTAAGGATGACACGCACTCCCCTCGGATTTTAACACGCTTACCAGACTAAACTCTTGTTGATTGGCGTCATTTTTCCTCTTCACTGCATGCTTTCCTTTTTACTATTTTACACACTTCCTACACGTCTTCTTCTTCGGTACACTTATTGTTCCTGGACGTGTAACCAGGTGGGTAGCAGCGCTAATGAACCTAATTAACGAGGGTAATTAAAGTAAAATTAAAGACAATCACTACACTATAGGCTCCAATAATTGCAATAATAATGATAACAATTGCAATAAATGAATGATAATAATTGCAATAATGATGATTAATGATGATGATAATGATGATTAATGGATGATAATGATGATGATAAACCGCTAATAATGATGATAATCATGATAAGGATGATGATAATAAGAGGAATGTGTTCCATATATAATATAAAAAAGGTATAAGAAAAACATTCCCAAAAGTCGAAAAAAGCGGCAAACAAATCAGCGAAATATAGCCTTTGAGGAGTATACTCAAAATGACGTTTTTTCGATTTCTTTGGTGATTTCGGCAATTATCTAGGGGTAATAATGAGAATAATTACCAAGAATTAGTAATCATAACAATAATTGATGATTAAAAGTGAGGAATAAGAGAATTTTGATACAATTTGTATATTATTTAAAATTATTATTATATTATTTATTATTATTGATTATTATTATTATATTATTAGTATATTATATTATTTACTATTATCTTAATTATTAATATCATGCCAAAAAATCTATTTATATCTGTAATAATAAAACAATAATAATATAAGTATAAGTATAATAATAATAATGCTGTGGTTATAATATGTTAATTAGTATTATATTGTTATTATCATTATTATTATTTGTACGGTATTATAATTGCCAAAAATAATTAATTAAACAGTAATAATTACAGTAATAACGATAACTAATTAAGATAATGCTATAAATAATATTGTAAAATCGTTATTATTGTTATATTATTGTTATACTATTATTATGTTGTGGTTATTAGTATTATTGCAAAAATATATACTATTGTAGTGGACCCATACTAGCCAAGTAGCGCCGGAGCACTGGGAATGCCTGAGGCTCCCTGAGAAGGTCGACTTTCCCGCGCAAACGAGACGTGGACGATGCGCTTCCCTTCATACTTTTTTTTATATTTATTTTTTATTAGTTTATATATATATATATATATATATGATTTTGTCGTGTACTTTATCCTTGATTTTAAGGAACCATAGCCATTTTCTCTTTAACAGTTTTATATGCACTCTTGTAAGCCGGGTAAAAGCTTGCATAACTTTCTTTTAGCATGATTAAAACTTTTGAACTTGTTGCACATGCACGATTTTTATAGGGGATAGGATTTGTAACCCCGTGATTAGCCAAAGAAAGTATCTTTTCTTCGGCGTGAACCTGCCACTCCATTAGGGAGAGAGAACGAATGTAGTTCGTTTCCCGGGGCTAGTTACTAGTTGCCCACTAGGAGTATAAAAAATCCTTGATGGGGTCTGATATATATAGCCCGGGGAACTGAGAGGGGGTCGGCAGGGGCAATAGGTTGAAAAGTCCTAGCGGCCCGATGTACACCCGGTGGAAGCTATTGACGTTGTTTTTTTCTTTTTGTTTTCCCCTGCGGTCGTAAGGACGAGGTTTTTACACGGCAGTAAGTTGGGATATTGTTAAGTTTTTCATTTTTATGATAGAACTGAGTGCTCCCTTGTATTGTTGAGGGTTAGGGGTCACGTATTGTTTAATGTTTGGTGTTTACCTGTTGTGTTTGAGAATGTTAATAAATGTTAGATTTTGAAGAGTCGTGAGTGAACTTCCTCATTTTTACTTAAACCTCTCATAAGAGACAAATGAGACCATACTGGCTACCTGTGGAAAGCAAATTGACCCACCTTATATCAGGCCCTAAGGGCTGACCAAGCACTCTCCCCTCGGATTTTAACACGATTACCAGACTAAACTCTTGTTGATTGGGTATTTTTAATGCTTCTCACAGGCAATGCTTTCCTTTTAACATTTACACCCTCTACATCGTTTCTTCTTTTCGTACACTTATTGTTCATGGACGTATTAACCAGGTGGTGGCAGCGATAATGACCGAATAACGAGGGTAAATTAAAGTAAATTAAAAGACCAATCACTTACAATACCACTCTTTTTTGGTGCCAGCAGGTTGGATGCGAGACGGTCAATGCTTGCCTTTTTGTCCATTCAGTTAGAAACCAAGGCATGGTGATGTAAATTAGCGAATGCTAGAATCGCTTAGATTTTAATTATCAATAGTTTTAGAAAAAAATAAGCCAGGTAAGAGAAGTAGCGCTTAAGGCAAAGTGAAAGCGTGCAGAAGGAAATCATAAACGCTCTCGATTCTAGTAAACGCAACGATATCACCCTTAATAACCAGAGAACAGCAACGAAGTGAAACATGGAAACGATCAAGTACGAAGGAGTGGACGGTCGTGCAGTGAGCTGGAACAACGTTGGCTACGCTTGACGGAAAGATATGCGAATTTATTGAGAGAGACTAAGCCCCATAACTCTTTAATATGCCACCTGTACGCAAAGGGTATGAGTATGTCATAAATAGAAGAGATTCGGTCGCCGAAGGCAAATAAGCGGAATATCGGCAGCCTCCCATTAAAGCGTTAAACAGAAGAGAATCGCGGTTACGGGCCATAGCGAATTTAGTTAAACATGTAATGATGAAGCGTATATTCGCGCCAGCGAGGTTCGTTGTAGTAGAGGGACGGCAGACGTGATGTTAATCGCCTGTTTGATGGCATCAGAACTGGATAGTTACAAAGCTCTGGCAAGGTCAACGTTTCAGGGGGACTTGTCAGTACGGACTTTTTTAAAATTACCTGGTCCAAATGAAGTCCATAATCAAGCACCGTCGGGATGTTCATTTCGGTTGAGGGATTAGATGAAGATAATATCACGGATACGGATGACCCAATAGCCGTTCGTGGCCGGATGAATTAATAGAAGGGGCTTGCAAGGTTTACCCCTGGCACGGGAAGCTCGGTTTAAGGGAGGATGAGAGCGACCATCGCTTGTTGATGCAGCACAACGTGTGTGGAATCTACGCATTCATGCTTCAGGTGAGGGACCTTCAGTCCCAGGTAATCAAAGTTCACGGCCGATGCGCTTAAGGCAGGTCGCTTCAGTAGAAAGGTACTGCCAATATCACCAAAGTAACAGTCATAACACGGCAGATTGCAGGCTACGCCAGAGAACCCTGCAGTGTTTTAATTGTCACAGAGCCGGGCACTTTGCACGGCAGTGCCCCTTTCAGCCGCCTCACGGCAGGGCGAGGTCTTCACCAGCACGTGAGAATTTCACTCAGGAAGGCCAGATGAGCAAAGATGGGGATCAGAAAACCAGGAAATCTCAGGTTCCCAAGATAACCATGCTGGAGAGTAAAATTAAACGGGTCGTCTCTGGTTAGGCTACATGTTAATGGGAAGATCTGTACATGTTTTGTGGATACTGGCTCTGAAGTGACTATACTTAAGGAGAGTACATGTGAGAAGCTAAATATATCGTCTGTCACTCCTATTGAACGAACATTTAAAGGTGCCTCAGGTGTTGTATTCAATGGTCTAGGTGAAGTTCATGTAAAAGTTTCTATAGAGGACACGGTAAAATGTAATCACCCAGTTGTGGTTTTTAAGGACATATCATTCCCTGGAGAGATGTTGCTTGGCATAGATTTTATTCGGAATTTTAATTTTCAGTTAGTTGCAAATCTCACTCCTCCCCAGAATTACATGTCTTTTAATAATGTGAGGGTCCCTTTCTGGTTTTCTGATCAATCATCTCTAGGTGTAAGACTTGTGAATAACTGTAACAATGATAATAATAATTTTTCACCGAGTTTATGTGTATCTCGGTCAGTGATTTGTCAGCCCAAATCAGGCTGCTTTGTCAATACTACAGTGAGCAGCGAGTTTGATGAACCTATCGGGTTAGTGCAAGGCAGAACAGCCAGAATTCTAGTGCCAAGAAGCGTAGTTTCAGTTACTAAAAATAGTGCAAGTGTTTGGGTCGTAAATGATAAGCCCCACCCAGTATTATTGAAAGAGGGAATGAAGTTGGCCAGTGTAAACGTGGTGAATGATATATATGTCAACTCTAATCCTGTGCATCTTCCAGATGAGATGGAACCAAGTGAACCTATGGCTTTGGACGATTTTACTGATGACTTTGATAAGCATTTTGGTATTGGTGATTTTGGCTACACTAGTGATGATTTTGATGTCTTCCCCCAGTAAGTATGGATGTTGTACATTGAAAACTACTTCCGATATGGAGGGGACCATCCCAAGAGAGAACTTGGCATTTAGGATCTGTGCGCAGAGGGAAATTGCTTACTATCTTAGAACAGTATAGCGATTTATTTAACGAAGATACTCCTCTTGGTTGTGTCCCTAATATTCATCATAATATTGTAACTACAGATGAAGGACCCATCCGTACACGACAGTGGAGGCTACCTGAAAGTGCCCGTGACACCATACGACAAGAATGTGAGGCAATGTTGCGGGATGGCATCATTGAGCCTTCGACCTCGCCATGGTTATCCCCTGTAGTCTTGGTGAGGAAGAAGGATGGAGGCATAAGGTTCTGCATTGACTTCCGCAATCTTAACAAGATCACCCTAGCTGATACCTACCCCATGCCCAGGCTTGATGAGACCATCGACAAGTTAGCAGGTACCCACTGGTTTACTGCACTAGACGCTAAATCTGCCTACTGGACTGTAGAGGTAAACGAAAGTGATCGCCAAAAGACTGCTTTCTCAGACGGTTGTCGTCTGTATCAGTTCAAGAGGATGCCTTTTGGTCTAGCCACAGCACCTTCCACTTTCCAGAGGGCTATCAACGCTGTATTACATCCAGTGTTAGGAAGACACACACTTGCTTTTCTAGATGATGTCGTTGTAGCCTCTGGAAGCTTTGAAGAACATATGGACCATCTGGACGAAACAATGGGTCTGTTGGCAAAGGCAGGTTTCAGGCGAACCGAAGAAATTAAA
>NW_023660074.1:59814-67638 GCF_015228065.2 Penaeus monodon | reverse complement strand
GAGAGGAGGGAGAGAGAGAGGAGAGAGGAGAGAGAGAGAGGAGGAGAGAGTGGAGGCGAGAGCCGGGAGGAGAGAACAAAAGGGGAGAGGAGGGAGAGAGAGAGAGGAGAGAGAAGAGAGAGAGAGATGAGGAGGAGAGAGAGGAGAGGAGGAAAGAGAGAGAGACGAGGGGAGAGGAGGAGTGGAGAGAGGAGAGAGGAGGAAGATGAGGAAGGAGAGCGGAGGGAACAGGGGAGAAGAAGAGAGAGAGAGGAAGAGGGCGGAGGAGGAGGAGAGAGATGGCGAGAGAGACGAAAGAGGAGGAGAGAAGAGAGGAGAGAGGAAGAGAGGATGTAGAGAGAGATGGAGAGGAGGTTGGGAGGAGGGAGTGGAGAAGGAGAAACGAGGTGGAGCGATGAGAGGAGAGAGAGAGTGGAGGAGAGACACCTGAGAGAGAGAGATGGAAAAGGAGAGGAGACGGAGACGAGAGAGAGAGAGAAGGAGAGAGGAGAGGACGGATAGAGAGAGGAGACGAGAGAGAGGAGAGAGGAAGGAGATGGGATGAGTAGAGAGAGAGGAGAGAGAATGGAGGACGATGAGAGGAGAGAGAGAGAGGAAAAGAAGATGAGCGAGGAGTGAGAAGAGAGGAGGGAGAGAGAAGGGAGAGGTTGAAGAGAGGGGAGAGAGAGGAGAGGATATAGTGGGATAGATGAGAAGGAGGATGAATCGAGGAGAATGAGAGAGACGAGAAGAGAGAGAGGGAGAGGAGGGAGAGAGAGAAGAGACGAGAGGAGGCAGAGAGGAGAGAGAGAGAGAGAGCCAAGTTGGGAGAGAGGAGGGAAGAGTGGTCGATTGGAGAGTAGGGGCGACGAGGAGGAGGGAGAGATGAGAGAGAGAGAGCGAGAGGAGAAAGAAGGAGGATGAGAGTTGATGGAGGAGAGAGAGACGAGAGAGAGAGAGAGAGGGATGAGAGAGAGCAGTGAATGATGATGAGGAGCGTGGAGAAGGACGAGAGGAGGGCAGGAGAGAGTAGAGAGAGAGGCGAGAGGGAGAGACGATGAGAAGGGAGGAGAGAGAGACAGAGAGAGGAACGAAAGAGGATGAAGAGAAGAAGGGAGAGATTGTTGGAGAGAGAGAGAAGAGGGAGAGAGAGAGAGAAGGGCTGTGAGAAGATGAGGAGCAGTGGGGAGAGATGAGTAGAGGATAGGAGGAAGAGGAAAGAGAGAAGAGTGAGGAAGGAGGGAGGGGAGAGGGATGAGAGAGAGAGGAGGGGAGAGAGAGAGAGAGGAGAAGAGAGGGGAGAGGAGACCGTGAGAGAGAGAGAGATACGGATGAGTTACGAGAGATCGAGAGAGAGAGGGACCAAAAGAGATGTGACGAGGAGAGAGAGAAGGCGGGAGAGAGAGAAGAGAGGAGAGAAGGGAGGAGGAGAGAAGAGACCTAGAAGTAGGAGAGAGAGAGAAGGAGAGGTGGAGATGAGAGAGAGAGAGAGAGAGAGAGAGACAAGGAGAGGGAGGGGGGGAGAGAAGAGAGAACGATGGTTTCGAGAGAGAGAGAGTTAGAGAGAGGAGGAGAGAGGTAGGAAGAGGCGGAAGAGAGGAGGAGAGGAGGAGGGAGATGTGAGAGAGGTTGAGAGGGGGAGGCGAGAGAGAGGGAGAGAACGGGGACTGAGAGAGAGAGAGAGTAAGGAGAGGAGGACAAGAGAGAGGCGAGAGAGAGGTCGAGAGATGACGCAGGTGATGAGGGAGGAGTGGAGAGAAGAAGGCGAAGGGAGAGAGAGGGAGAGAGGATGGACAGTGAGGAGAAGAGAGGAGGACGGTGAGACATGGAGTAGAGAGAGTGGTGAGAGGATAGGACTCTGAGAGGTGAGGAGGGGTAGCTGATGAGAGAGAGAGAGATGATGGAGAGAGCGAGATTGATGAGGAGACTGTTCCGAGAAGGTAGAAGAGGAGATGAGAGAGAGAGGGGAGAGGAGGAGGATGGGGAGAGAGAGAGAGGGGAGGAGAGGAGAGGAGAGATGAGCGAGAGATGGCGAGAGGATCGGAGAGAGGTTTATTTTTTTTTTTTTTGAGAGAATGGAGTGAAGGTGTAGAGAGATGAGAGTAGAGAGACAGATGGAAAGGAGGGGAGGGATCGGAGAAAGAAGAGAGGAGGGAGCAGAGGGAAGAAGAAGAAGGAGATGAGATTTGTGTGGGGGGAGGAGAGGAGCAGAGAGAGAGAGAAGGGAGGAGAAGAGAGAGAGACAGAGGAGGCGAGATGGGACGAGAGGACAGGACGGGAGGAGGAGGGAGGAGATGAGAGAGATGAGGAGAGAGGAAGAGTGAGAGAGGGGGGGAGAATCGAGGAGGAGAGAGAGGGAGAGATCGAGGAGAGAGAGAGAGGAAAGAGAGAGACTAAGTAGAGAGAAGAGAGAGGATGAGAGAGCGTCAGAGATGAGAAGAGGGGGAGGAAGGAAGAGAACGAGAGAGAGAGAGAGAGAGAGCTAAGGGGGGGAGAGGAGGAGATTTCTGGATGAGGAGAGGGTGAAAGAGGAGAGAGGAGAGGAGGGGAGAGAGGTGAGAGGGAGGGAGTAGGGAGAAAGGGAGGGCCGAGGACGAGCGTAGAAGAGAGAGCGAGAGAGAGACGAGAGGTAGGAGAGAACGAATGAGAGAGAGAGACAGAGCGGGAGAGGAGAGCGGGTAGAGAGAGGAGGGATGGGGTGGAGAGAGATGTGAGGAGGGAGGAGAGATAGAGGAGAGAGCTAGACTGACGAGTAGAGACCGGAAGGGAGAGAGAGGAGGAAGAGGAGAGGTTTGAGAGGAGACGAGAGGGGAGATGAGGGAGAGGAGTGGAGGAGAGAGGAGAGGAAGAGAGAGAGAGAGAGAAGGGATGAGTGAGGAGAGGGAAGAGAGGGAGAAAGGAGAGAGAGAGGAGAGGAACGAGAGATTAGAGCGGGAGAGGGGAGAGACGAGGAGAGAGAGGAGGGGAGAGAGAGAGATGAGAGAGAGATGAGAAGTGAGAACGAGAAGGAGGAGAGAGAGAGAGGAGGAGAGAGTAAGAGACGAGAGGGAGAGAGAGGAGAGAGAGGAGGAGATGATGGGAGAGAAGGAGAGCGAAGGGAATGGAAGGTAGAGATAGAAGAAACTCAGAGATGGAGATGAGGGACTGGAGAGAGGGTGAGAAGAGAGGGGAGGAGGAGGAGAAGCTGACGGGAGAGTCAAGGAGAGAGAGAGGTGAGGAGACGATGTTCGGGAGGAGGCAGGGAAGAGCGAGAGAGGAGAGATGAGAGAGAAGAGTAGAGGACGATGATGCGGAGAGAGCGAGAGAGAGATGGGAGGGGAGATGAGGAGAGGAGAGAGAGGGAAGACGAGTGGAGAGAGGAGAGAGAGATGATAGTGCGAGAGAGAAGGAGGAGGAGTAGGAGCATGAGAGTAGATCGGGGAGCGAGAGAGGTGAGGGGAGAGTGAGAGAGAGAGAGAGAGAGAGGAAAAGAGAGAGAGTGGAGAGAGAGATCGGAGAGAGGCGAGTGGAGAGAGAGGATTGAATGATGAGGAGAGGAATGATAAGAGAAGAGGGAAGGAGGAGGGCGATGAGAGACCAGAGTCGAGAGTAGGGAGAGAGAGAGAGTGAGGAGAAGAGAGAGAGAAGAGATGAGAAGAGAGAGGGATGATGAGAAGGAGAAGTGAGAGAATGAGAGAGAGAGGAACGCGAGAGAGAATGAGAAGAGAGAAGTGAGAGAGAGAGAGTAGAGAGGAAGAGGCGGATGAGAGCGAGAAGAAGAGAGAGAGGCGAGAGAGAGAGAGAGTAGATTGAGAGACGAGAGGAACGGAGAGAGGGAGACTGAGTGAGAGAGAGAGAGAGGCAGATGAGAGAGAGAAATGAGAGATGAGGGAGAAGAGAGAGAGAGGATGAGGAAGAGATGGTGTGGGTTGGGTTGAGTATGAGATGAGATGAGAGATGAGAGTAGAGGAGAGAGAGGAGAGAAGAGAGCGGGATGACCGAGAGGAGAGGAGAGTTTGTGGAGGAGCGAGGAGAAGAGTGAGAGAGAAGACGAGAGTAGAGAAGGAACGGGGGAAAAACCGAAGAGAGGAGGAGGGAGGCAGAGAGGAGAGACGGAAGAGAGAGGAGAGGGAGGAGGGAGGGGGACCGCGAGAGAGAGTGAAAGAGCGAGGAGAGAGAAGAGAGGATGAGAGGAGACGAGAGAGAGGAGAGAGATGAGAGAGATGAGATTGAGAGAGTTGCGAGGGAGGAGAGAGGACGAGGAAGAGTAGAAGAGAGGAGAGGGAGAGAGAGATGCAGAGAGGAGTGATGAGAAGATGGGTGAGGAAGAGACTCGGAGTGAGGCGAGAGAGAAGAGAGTGAGATTAGAGAGCGATAGAGAGAGAGAGTGTGAGAGGAGATGAGAGAGAGGAAGGAGAGAGAGAGAGCGAGAGAGTGAAGCGGAGATACGAGAGAGGAGAGAGAGAGAGGAGGAGGGATGAGAGAGAGGACGAGCCGAGAGAGCCGAAGGGACGGAGAGGGAGAGACGGAGAGACGCGACGAGAGAGGAGGAGGAGAGAGAGAGAGAGAGAGAGAGAGGAGTGAGAGGAGACCGTTTTTGAGAGAGAGAGAGGAGGACTGAAGGAGGAGAGAGGAGAGAAGACGAGAGGAGGAGAAGAGGAGACGTAGAGGAGATGAGGAGATGGGGAAGAGACGAGGGACGAGGAGCGAGGGACGAGAGAGGTGAGGAAGAGAGAGAGGGATAGAGAGAGACGAGGAGAGAGAGAGGAGAGGAAGAGAGAGAGAGAGAATAGAGAGGGAGGAGAGAGGGATGGAGGAAAGGAGAGGAGAGAGATGAGGATCGGAAAGAGGGAGATGAGGGAGAGAGGACGATGGAGGAGACAGGGACGGATTGGAGATGAAAAGGAGAGCGAGAGGAAGAGATGAGAGAGAGAGGAGGGAGTGAGAGTAGATAAGAGAGAGAGACGGAGATTTGATGAGAGAGAGAGAGGAGGAAGAGGTAGAGAGAGAGAGAAGAGAAGAAGAAGAGAAGAGGGGAGGGAGAGAGTGAAAGAGACGAGGAGAGGGACGGAGGAGGAGAGAGGAGATACTTAGAGGAGAGGGAGAGAGGTGGGAATTGAGATGAGTTGCGGGAGATAGAGAGCGAGAGAGAGATGAGGAGAGGAGGAGCGAGAGAGAGAGGAGGACGGAGAGGAGGACGAGAGAGAGATCGAGAGAGTTGGATGGGAGAGAGGAGAGAGAGAGGAGTGAGAGAGAAGAGAGGATGAGAGAGAGAGAGAGAGAACTAGAGTAGATGAATGCAGAAGAGAGGAGACGAGAGAGTGAGAAGGAGAGAGAGAGAGAGGAGAGAGTGGAGAGAGAGGGAAGTGGAGAGATTGACAGAGATGATGAGCGGAGAGTGGGGAGATGAGGAGAGGAGGAGGAGGAGATTGGGGAGAGAGAGAGAGCGAGAGGTGACGAGATAGAGAGATAGGGGAAGGAGAAGAGGGAGAGGAGAGAGGAGGGAAGTGAAGAGGGAGGAAGAGGATGGAGACGAGAGAGACGAGAGTGTGAGATCCTTGAAAAGAGAGGAGGAGAGAGAGATGAGAGAGAGGAAAGAATTGTGGAGAGGAGGGAGTTGGAGGAGGAGAGAGAGGAGGAGAGGGAGAGAGAGAGAGAGGAGAGAGAGAGAGAGGGAGTTGAGAGACGCGAGATTAGGGAGAGAGAGTGGAGAGAGGGAGGAGGAGAGGAGAGAGAGAGAAGAGAGGGGAGAGGATGATGGATGCGAGACGAGGAGGGGGGGCGAGAGTGAGGAGAGAGGGGGGGGAGAGGTTGGAGGCGAGGAAGGAGAGAGAGAGAGAGGAGAGAGGAGGGAGATGAGGAGCAGAGGATTCGAGATTAGAGGAGGAGGAAGAGATGAGGAGAGAGAGCGACGATGATATGAGTAGAGAAGAGAGGGACGGAGGGGACGAGAGAGCAGAGAGAGAGAGAGAGTGGAGAGGAGTGAAGAGGAGAGAGAGGAAGAGGGAGAGAGGGGGAGAGAGAGCGGAGAGTGGAGGGAGATGACTTGAGAGAAGGAGGGATTTTCTGAAGGAGAGGGGGAGAAGAGAGCAGAGGAGAGAAGAGAAGGGAGAGAGAGGAGGGAGAGTGGAGGGAGAGAAGAGGATGAGGAGATGCGATGAGACGAGAGATGAGGAGAAGAGGACCGAGAGAGAGCGGAGAGTAGGAGAGAGGGAGGAGAAGAGAGAAGAGAGGAGAGAGTGGAGAAGAGAGAGAGGGAAGGAGAGAGGAGAGAGAGAGGGGAGACGAGAGAGAGGGAGGAGAGAGATTGGGAGAAAGAGAGTGAGAGATGATGAGGACTGAAGAGAGACGGAGACGAGAGAGATGATCGAGAGAGAGTGAGAGAGGAAGAGAGCGAGAGAGGGAGATGGAGAAGGAGAGCGAGAGAGGAGAGAAGGAAGAGAGGAGGAGGAGAGGAGAGAGATTTGGAGAAGGAGAGGATGCGAGGATGAGAGGGAGAGAGAGCCAGAAGAGAGTACGAGAGGGAGAGACGAGACGATGAGATGGAGAGAGAGAGGTAGAGGGAGAGAGAGATTACGCGATGAGAGAGGTATAGAGGAGGGAGAGAGGAGAGAAGCGAGATGAGAGACGACGAGAAAGGAGGAGGATCGACTGAAGGAGAGAGAGTGGATGAGAGACGAGACGAGGGAGAGAGGAGAGAGACGGAGAGAGGAGAGAGAGAGAGTTTGTAGAGTGGAGAGGAGAGAGGATGAGGTGAGAGAGAGAGGAGATGGCGGACAGGAGAGGAGTGAGAGAGAGAGGACGAGGTGGAGAGGAGATTGAGAGAGGCGAGAGAGAGATTGAGATGGATGAGGGGTGATGAGACTGAAGGGAGAACGAGAGCAGATGAGACGAGATGAGGCCTGGAGAGGAGAGGAGCGGGAGAGAGGAGGAGGAGAGAGGATGACGGAGCGAAGGGAGACGAGAGAGAGGGGGGAAGAGAGTGGAGTGTTGAGAGGAGGAAGGGATGGCGAGGAGGGAGAGAGAACGAGGGAGGAGAGATGAGGACGATGAGACGCCGGGAAGGAGGGAGATCGGGGATGAGAGATCGAGAGGAGAGAGAGAGAGAGGAGAGAGAAGAGAGAGAGAAAGGGGGGAGAGAGAGAAGAGAGGAGAGAGAGAGGAGGGGGGGAGGAGGAGAGACGAGAGAAGGAAGAGAGGAGAGGGGAGAGGGAGAGGAGAGAGGGGAGAGAGAGAGAGGGAGAGAGGGAGAGGAGGAGAGGAGAGGAGAGAAGAGAGAGAGAGAGGAGGAGAGAGGGAGCGAGAGAGGAGAGGAGGAAGAGGAGAGGGAGAGGGAGATGAGGAGAGAGAGAGAGAGGAGAGAGGAGAGAGGGGAGAGAGGGGCCGGATGGGAGTGGGAGAGAGAGGCCGGAGAGAGTGAGAGAGGGGGGAGAGAGGCCGGAGGGAGTAGGATCGGAGAGAGGGGGAGAGGGCCGGAGGGAGTGGGAGAGAGGGCGGAGGGAGTGGGAGAGAGGGGGGGGAGAGGGCCGGAGGGAGTGGGAGAGAGGGGGAGAGAGGGGGAGAGAGGGCCGGAGAGAGTGAGGGAGAGAAGTAGAGAGGATGCGTGGGGGGGGGGCATGGGGAGGGCAGATGAGAAGAAGTGAAGTGCGAGGCAGTCACGTCCCGGAGAGCTCGAGGCCGTACTAACTGTGGAGAGATTCAGGAATTTATGCATCGTTGAGTCGAGAATGCAGGTCCGAAGACCTGGCCTCGAGTCGAGTTTGACTCTGCTTTCACCGACTCTTGCACTGCACTCCATCACGCCAGGTGCAACTGATGCAACTGTTGGCCTTTCTAATATAACAAAAGAAAAAAAATCATAACCGT
>NW_023660074.1:40000-54714 GCF_015228065.2 Penaeus monodon | reverse complement strand
CCCCCCCCCCCCCCCCCCCCCCCCCCCCCCCCCATCCTCCCTCCCTCCCTCCCCTCTCTACTTCTCAATCTATATCTGAACCTCCTCATTTAACGCTAAATTCAGATTTAAATGGGGAACCCCTGAATCCTAGGGGGGCCGCGGTTATTTTCCGCGAACCTCGTGCCGAGGCAGCTGTGACGTCACGATCGGATGACGAAATCAGAGGGGTTACCCAGCGGGAGTGGCACGGCCGGTTTTGGGGAAAGGAAGGCACGGAGCGATAAAGAAGGGGGCAAAGGCGGAGCTAGGGGGGAAAGGGGAGAGGAGAAGAGGAAAAATAGGCGGGAGGGAAGAGGAGGAAGAGGGGGAAAGGTAGAAAAAAGCGGGGAAAGGAGGGGGAAAGAAAGGAGGGGAGGAGGTGGTGGGGAGGAAGAGGAGGGGGAAAGAGGGGAGGTTGAGGAGGGGGGGGGAGGAGGAGGAGGAAAAAAAAGGAAGGGGGTAAGTGGGGGGAGGGGAGTAGGGGAGGAGAAGCAAAAAGAAGAAGGGGGAGGGGGAGGGGGAAAGGGAAGATGAAGGGGAGAAGGGGGGGGGGAAAGGGGGGAAGGGAAGTAAGGGAAGGGAAGAGGGGGATACAGAAGTGGAAGAAAAGGGCTCTTAATGAAGGAAAGAAAAAAATTGCAAGAACAAAAGGGAGACGTGTTTCGCTGTGTGGCAAAAAGAGAAAAACAAAAACTATGTCCTGTTTATAGAGGGAGGGGGGGTAGGAGGGGGGGGAGGGGGGACGAGTAGTTATTCTGATTTCCCCGAAAAGGTCAACGTTATGGCGATTAGGAGGGCAAGCGGAAGGAGGGCGAGCGAGGAGTATTGTGGGGAGGAATGGGGGGGGGGAGGAAGGAGGAAAGACCTTACAGACCTTTAAATAGATCTGGATGGGGGCGGATTCCCAAAAGAAAAAGAGTCGGTCTAGAACGAATGGAGAGGAAAATGTTTTTAAAGTGATGAAGGAGAAACATAAAAACAATGGAAAAAAAAAAATATTGCTAATAATAATGCTAATGCCAAAATAATAATGATAATAATAATAATAATAGCTAATAACAATAATAGAAAATAACAATTATGATAATAATAATTATAATAAAGAAGAACAGTAATAATAGTAATAATGATAATAATAATAAAATATATATAATAATAATATAATTTAAAAATAATAATAATAATAATAATAATAATGATAATAATAATAATAATAATAGGTATCACGAAAAATCGAAATCAAAACAAGCCACTCAAGTCTCTTTATTAAAACAGTCATGATGAGATCTTTGAAAGGTTACACAACCAACATAATACTAATATTAATATGAGCTAACAACAAACAAAAAAGAAAAATCGCCATAATCCCAAGCCCATAAAACAAACCCCGATAGAAAAAAGCCAAATCAATAAAGTGTGACCCAATATCCATATACAAAACATGCTCTTCTAACAAGAGGCCTTTATCCTCGCGGTCACTCGCAACTTAATGACATCGAAAGGAATACAAAAAATGCCAAACAAACAAAAAACAGACGAGTGTAGGTAACCTTGGACGTGTGACTCATAGCATAACCAGACCAGGTTTACACTCAGCCGTATGAATACCTGGCTTGAGAGAGAGAATGATAAAGAGTGGGATTGAGACGGTGGAGAAAGGGAGGTGGGCGGAAGCACGGGGAAGAAAATGGGGAGAAGAAAGGGAGGGAGAGAAAAAAAAGAGAGGAGAAAGTAGGAGAAGAGAGAAGAGAGAGAGAGAGAGAGAGAGAGAGAGAAGAGAGAGAGAGGGGGAGAGAGAAGAGAGAGAGAGAGAGGGGGGGGGGGGGGGGGATAAGAGAGGAGGAGAGAGGGGAAGAGAGAGAAGAGAGGACATAGACAGAGAGAGAGAGAGGGAGAGGGAAGAGAGAGAAGAGAGAGATGAGGAGAGAGGAGAGGAGAGAGAGAGAGAGGGGGGGGGGGAGAGAGAAGAGAGAGAGAGAGAGAGAGAGAGAAGAGAGAGGGGGAGGGGAGGGGGGGGAGAGAGAACGAGAGAGACAGGGGAGAAAAAAGAAAGAGAGAGAGAGAGAGAAAGGGAGAGAGAGAGAGAGATAGAGAGAGAGAGAAGAAAGAGAGAGAGAGAGAGAGAGAGAGAGAAGAAGAGAGAGAGAGAGAGAGAGAGGAGAGAGAGAGACAGAAAACAAACAGACAGACACGCACGATAAAGACAACCCAGCCAACTCGCAGAGACGGATGTAGTAACGGCCCC
This sequence comes from Penaeus monodon, assembly GCF_015228065.2. Lineage (NCBI taxonomy): Eukaryota > Metazoa > Arthropoda > Malacostraca > Decapoda > Penaeidae > Penaeus > Penaeus monodon. The sequence continues at coordinate 52,448 of NW_023660074.1, read as the reverse complement.
AAACAAGCAAATAGAAATAATGTTTGATAAAAAGATGGAAGCAGACAGCGGAAAAACAAACAAACGGAGGAGAGCGTGACAGAGGGGAAAGAAGAGGAAGCAGAAGAGGAGGACAAATCTTAAAAATTTATGTGAAAATACCGAGAGAAATAAAACAAAGAACAGGTGACGCCGAAAAAGGAGAAGAAGAAGAGACGGAAGAAAAGGAAACATCAAGAGAAAGGACACAAGCACACGAGAAGGAAGGAAGCGAGCCCAGGGTCCCCCGGCAGGAACAATTATATGAGGAAACCTCTCTCCCGAAGGTTTGACACGCAGGGTGAACAGCAAGCATGCACAATGTTTTTGTCTGTCAAATGGCTGAGGGGGCCACGGTCTCAATGCAATCTAAGGAGGGGGGCACCCGGGGGGGAGGGGAGGAAGAGGTTATCTCACTGACCTCGTAAACAAACATGGAAGGTCAAGAAGGACAGCTGCGCGGGCGAGGGGGCACAGGGATGGGCGGGGTTGGGAAGAGAGCGTGGGGGGGGGGGGTGGGAGAGAGCGTGGGGGGTGGGGGCTGTCAAGGTGATTGCACACACCCCGATCAAAAGAGCATAAACACCAGGAAATCTGACGAGATACATGTAGCTGTGATTATACGAGGATGCCTAGTACAACACTAGTAAATATGCATGTTGTGAACACGTAGGGGACATATAGTTCAGAGGAAAACATGGAAAGCAATGTAGATTTTATGCATACATAGAAAAAGAAGAAAATATACATGTCAGTTTAACATAAATTTACCCTCTTTGTACAAACACATGTCAACAAATACAATCTAACACATCCAGTAACAAAGAAATACAGACTTACAATTATATATTACATACGCGTATAATTCGTATGGGAGTTTGACTACGGATACATGGGATAAAATCTTCAAAGACAGTAGACATAACATGTAGAAAAAGATACAGACAAATACATCATAATACAACAACATAAACAGAATAACAATTGAGAGCAAAAAAGGTCAAACGAAAAACACGCGGACATTCAGACAATCACGGCAAAAATCCGAAGCACTTTGATAATCGAATGTGCAGAATCATCCTGAAAAACCGTGACCTGAACACGTCTACAATAACACCATAAATTTTTAACCTTTCAAAGGGGGAGGGAAAAGAAGAGAGAGAGAGAGAGAGAGAGAGAGAGAGAGAGAGAGAGGAGAGAGAGGGTGAGAGAAGAGAGAAGGGGAGAGAGAGAGAGAGAGAGAGAGAGGAGAGAGAGAGAAAAGAGAGAAGATAATATGAATTACATAAAGTACAAAAATAGAGGCAAAGGCCGATAAACATCCATATAAACAAACAGAAAAAAAACGAAAGACTTAAGAACCGAAAAAAAAAAAAGAAAGCAGAATAAAGAGGAAGAGAAAGATAGAGACAGAAAAGACCGCGAATAAAATCAAAGCAGGGCGCGGCGACTCGCTTCCCGCACCACAACAGCACGCGGAAGGCATCTTAGATCAGGGTTAAGCAGCAGAGTTCGTAGCCTTCTCTCTGGGCACCGATGAGGTTAACGCTGCCGCCGCGAAATGACCTCCCTGCGTCGTATCCCCTGTCAATCCGATTCCTTGTTTGAGGATTATGAATATGCTTACATTTTTGCGTGTGTCTGTGTGTGCACATATGAATAATGTGTACATGTATATACATATGTGTGTGTATATATGTGTTGAATATGTATACAAACATATATATGCGCGTTTTATATGTGTGGGGTGGGCGTGTGTATGGTGTGTGTGTGTGTGGGTGTGTGTGTGTGTGGTGTGTGTGTGTGTGTGTGTGTGTGTGTGTGTGTGTGGTGTGTGTGTGTGTGTGTTGTGTGTGTGGGTGTGTGTGTGTGTGTGCATGTGTGTGAGTGTGCATATGTATAAGTATATATACATATATATATGCATTCATACATATGCATATATATATATATATATATATATATATATATTATATATATATATATATATATATATTTTAAAATATATATATATATATATGAAAGGGAGTATGTATGTTTGAATGTATGTAACTTTTCAGGGACTTTTTCTTCACTTATTTATTAGAGACTTCACCGTAAAAGGATTTTGAGATTCCTCGAGATTTCGCGGAATATTAAAACTCGTGATGAAGCAATGCCATTCTATTACTCAATTTGCATGTTCAGCGTGCATGAAATAATTATGATGTGGAAATTTTACATCAGATTCCTAATTTACGGATGATAGTTTTTCTTTCCCTTATTTTACGCGTAGTTTTAATTTAGGGGGGAAAATCACCCCCGTCTATTTATTTTTTTAGAAATCTCCAAATATGTCAGCAAAATTCATCTAAAAGAAAGGGAAAAAAACACAAATGAAAATGCGAAAGAAGAGGATGACCTCTGTGTAAATGTTTGCGTGATGGCGTAAAGGGCGTCTGAAATGATATTAAATTACTTTAAAAATGGTCTGCTCTTTTTTGCTTTTGTTATCATTATTCTCCACCAGCACTGAAATGCATATATATTTGTTATTACTGTTCGTGTCTCGAAGGTCAAGCTTTAAGCAATAAGGTGTGCATATGTTTTTTTTTTTTTTTCGTTTGTAAAACATTTTGTATATTTCACTATCTAGAACCGGTAGAAGTTATTTTGCTCATATGAATACGTGCAAACAGTCACGTTGAAGTCAGCTGAACGCAAAAGCAGTAACAGGAAGTAAATCTCTCTTATTTCGTCGCCCTTATAAATCGCCTCTCCCCTAGCCCCTTCCAGGCCCCCCCCCCCCAGGGGCCCCCCTTCCGGCCCTAGATCCCCAACAGCCTCCTGGAACAACACTTCACCTGCGTCATCACACGCCGGCGCCACGGTATGTTCGCCCGCCCCTAAACTGACCCAAGGTCGCACGCAACCCTGGAGTCCCTTCTCCTCCCTTTCCCCTCCTCTCCCCTGCCCCATTCCTCTCCTTTCCCCTCACCCTTCCTCTCTTCTGTCTTTCTTCTCTTCCCCTCTTCCCCCCCCTTCCCTCTTCCTCCTCCTTTCTCCCTCCTCCTCCACCCTCCTGCCTCTCCCACCCTTGTTGACCCCTGCGACCTTGTGTGGGGCGATCCCGGTCGTTTCCCCCGGGAAAGGGGAGCGCCGTAAGCAATGGCCTTCGGGGACCTCCCCCTTTCGATAAGCTTTACGGTTTGCCCCAGGTCGTAGGAAGAGGGAAAAGAAGGCGAGTGGGGAGAAGAAGGCGGAAGAGAGGAGAAGGGGAAGAGGAGAAAAAGAAGGAAGAACAAGGACATAGGACGAGGGGTAGATGGCGGGAAGAGAAAGAGAGTGTGAGGTGGGGAGAGAGGCCGAAAGGGGAGGAGGAGAGGAGGAGAGGAGGAAGAGGAGGAAAAAGAAGAAGAGGAGGGAAAAGAACAATAAGGCGAGGGGGAAGTTGCCGGGGGGGAAAGGAAAAGTGGGAGGTGGAAAAAAAACGGGAAGAGGGGGAACAGGAAAAAACAATCAAGGGGAAAGGAGGAAGAGAAAGGGGTGTTATGAAGAAGGACCTGCGGGAAGAGAAAAAAACTGAAGGGATTGAGGAAGAGATTGGAATATTGATGTGTGGCCTTGCAGTTTTTGTCCTTGCACCCGTCCTTTTTTTTATCTTTGGCAGTGTTATTTGTCGTTTGCTTTACTTTCCCCATTGCAACTTATTCTTATGAAAAATGTTTCGATTTTACTTTACTGTCATTTTTGTAACTATTGAAATGAGAAGAAATCAAACAACCATCAATACCAATCTCTAATAACTGTACCAAAAAATTTACTAATACCTTTGCTTGTTTTAAAATTACCAATTACTTCTGCATTTTCTACTGTTACAATAATCCTTATTAAGAACTGCAATTACCCAAACGAATATCTTTGATGGTATCCCCAAAGCATTGCAGTCCCCTCGGCCCTTACCATTACTATTACTATTTTTATCACTGTTATATTAAACCATAATCTTTTATTACATTTCTCAATATAAATATCCCAATATAATTACCCGGGATTTTTTAATACCTGGGAACACCGACGCCGTAAGCTTCATTTAGAGATAAGTAATATTTTTTTTTACGCTTTTTGATGGTTCAGCCTCAGGGTCTTTTTGCTTTTTTGAACTATACTAGCTACTGTTAAAATGTTGAATTATGAGGGAATTTGGGTGTTAAAAATAATAATGTGTAGATAATGAAAAATGATGGTGTTGATAAAAATGATGATAAAAAGTAAAAAAAAAGTGAAATGTAAAACAAACTAATAATAATATTTAACAATAAAAGTAATAAAAAAACAGTAAAATTAAAGATTATTATTACTATGATTAAGATGATAAAAAAATAATAATAGTAATAAAAATAAAATAAAAATAATAATAAAATAATATAATAATAATAATAAAAATAAAAATAATAATAAAAATAAAATAAAAATAAATAAATAAATAAAAATTAAAAAAATGAAATGAAAAATAACAAAAATATTTTTTATTTTTATTATTATTTTTATTATTATTATTTTTATTATTATTTTTTTTTATTATTATTATTATTTTTATTGATTATTATTTTCATCATCATTATTTTTATACCATTATTATTTTTATTATTACAAAATTTTTAAATTGTATAAAAAAACAACAAAAACAACAACAACAAAAATACTAATAATAATAATAATAATAATACAATAATAATATAATAAAAAAAAAATATAAAAAAAATAATAATTTTTTTATTATTATTATTAATTTTTATTATTTTGATTTATTATTATTCAATTTTTATCATTATTATTTTTATTATCATCATTATTATTATTATTACATCATTATTTTTTTATTATATAATTATTATTATTTTATTTTTATTTTTTTATTTTATTATTATTATTTTATTATTTTATCATTATTATTATTATTATTTTATTATTTTATTTTTATTTTTTATCATTATTTATTATTATTGTTTTTTGTTATTTTTTTTAAAAATAAAAAAAAAACAACAGCAAAACAACAACAATAGTGATAATAATAATAAAAATGATAAAAATGATGACAATAATGGTAATGAAGGGAAATGACGTTGAAACTTTAAAAGATATAATGGTATGATGTAATAAAGCAATAAAAAAAAAGGGCAAAACTTAATGAAAACAATAATGAAAAATAAAAATAATGTAAATTGAAAACAAATAAAATAAAAACAAAACTACTTTACACAATGAACCCCTTTTTACTGCATCTATGTTTCTATTGCTATTAAACAAAAAACTACTATTACCATTCCATTACACCGCGCCTAGTTTTGCTACCACGTCTATAACAAAATACATTACTCCCAAACTTTCTGCAAAGAGAGAGGCTATTATCTAATAACCCCAGAATACCATTTTCACACAATAAAAACCCCAATTAAATAATAATTATAATACAGTCTATCGGGCTGTATTATATCGCCCCTTTAATAAACTCAAAAATACCACTTTTGGAACAAAACCCAAATTTTCAGTACAAGGGAAAGGCAGTGTCCGATCGTAAGGTAGACAACCCCGGACCCCTTGACACTGGGAGGGACATTAGAAAGGCGTAGTAAAAAAAAAAAGGCGACGCGGTGGACATTCAAAAATATTCGCGGCCTTAGGGGGAGTTCCCTTAACCTTGCGAGATTTTAAAAAAAAACCTTGTGGATGCCTTTTTTTTTTTTTTTTTTTTTTTTTGGGTTCCTTTTTTTCCGCTATGTTCTTATCCATGTTCCTGTTTTTTTTTTTATTTTGCTTTTATTAGATTTTTTTTTCTTTGTATTTTTTTTTTTTTTTTTTTCTCCCCATTCATCTCTTTTTTTTCTCCTTTCTTCTTTGGGTTTCTCTTATGTTTAACCTTTTTGATGTCTTTTTTTTAATTAAATTTTATCGATCATTATCATCATCATTTTTCCCCCCTCCCTGCAAATTTTTTTTTTTTTTTCTTTTTTCTCCCTAATTCTCCTAGGCTTCCTTTACCATTTTCCCTTGTTGATGTTGTATTGACATTTTTGCTATTTCTATCATCATCATCATTTTATCGTCTTTTTTTCCCCCTCCTTTTTTTTCATTTTCTTTTGTTCCATTACTATCATATATATATTTTTTTTTTTATTCACTCTATATTTTTTTAACAGTATCATTTCCATGGATTTTTCAAAATTATCGATGTATTATTTAAAAAGTTTTTCATTATCCTTTTTCCATTATTTATTTTCATTTCATTTTTAGTTATAGCATTATCGGTGTTATGGTCACTATTATCATTTAAATTTTTAAGACTATCATTTAAAGTTATGTTTTTGTAATTACTATTTTAATCATTATTATCATCATTTTCATTTTATAATTTTTATTGGATCATTTTTCTTTACTATATTTACCATTCTTGCTGTTATTTTTTCATTTCCCCCTTTTTATAAATATCATTTTAAAAAACATTATTATAACTATCAGATTTTCATTATTGTTGTTATTATCATTATTTACATTTTATCTAATCATTATTATTAATATTATCATTTTTGCTGTTTTTATTGTTGTTGTGCATTTCCATTTTTTATTTTATTATTATTTTATTATTATTTTTATTATTATTAATTATTATTTTTATTATTTTATTTTAAATTTTCATTATCATTTTATTTCATTATCATTATCATTATCCTAATTATACTATTTTATTTTTAAAAAGTTATTACTGTTCTTATCATTACCGTTTTCCATTATTTTATCATTATTATCAAATCATATCATTATTGTTATTTCATTAAAACTATAATTGTTATATTAGTTTTATATCATATTATACGTAAAATTTATTACATTATCATGCAATTACCTCATCTCATTTCTATTATCACATCATTTCAAATATCTTACAAAATGCCAATATTTCACTTAAATTTTAAATATTATTATTTTTTTTTTTTATCTCAACGTAAGAATAAAAGTGAATGAATGGTGTGACAAAATACTTTTCCCCTTATAACAACACGATTGGATCTATTTTCTATCAGCATTATCAGTACCACTATTATCGTACTTGCTGACATCTTCCCCCCTTTTTTTCCCTTCTTCATCTTCATTATCTTGTTCTTTTCTTCCCCTTTTTACCGTTTAAACTATTTCATAACAATTGTTAACCCTTTTCCCCCCCGTCGCCCCTCCCCCCCCCCTCCTCCTCATTTTTTTCTCCTCACGTTCTTCCCCAAATTCTTCGTTTTTTTCCTCTTTTATTTTTTCATTCTAACCCGAGAAAAGGGGCCCCGGGTGATATGAAAGGGAAAAGAAGAAAAGGGAAAGAGAGAGAAGGGGGGGGAGAAAAAAAGAGAGAGAGAGAGAGAGAGAAATAGAGGAGAGAGAGAGAGAGAGAGAGAGAGAGAGGAGAGAGAGAGAAAAAAAAGGGAAAGAAGAAAAGGGGGGCGGAGAAGAAGAGAGAGAGAGAGAGAAGAGAGGAAGAGAGAGAGAGAGAGAGAGAGGTGAGAGAGAGAGAGAGAGAAGAGAAGAGACAGGACGAGACAGAGAGACAGAAGACAGAGGCAGCAGACAGACAAGAACACAGCCCAGACGACAGACAGACAGACAGACGACAGACGACAGACAATTTAGCCCTTGACAGAGAGAAAGACAGGCAGATATACAGATGACATGCAATACAAATATATGGGACAGAACAAACAGAAAAGACAGAATAAAGACAGGTAGAAGCAGACACGGACAATGACATACAAAACAGACGGGACAGAATGAGACAGATAGACACGGAAAAAACCAGACAGAAAACTAATGACCTTGAAATGAAACAGGATAACGAGACGCCCCACACAGTAACCGAACCTGTTCTATCATTCCCCGAAGACCTTGAATGACGCTTTCCCAACTTCTGTAGGATGTGACTGCGGGATGCGTGGGGAATTGGCCAAGGGGATGTTCCGTTAAGGGCGCCGCCACTACCCTCCAACCTCCCCCCTCCCCACCCCACTACCCACCTCATCCCACGCTTCTCCTTCCCGCAACCCCCTACCTCAGGCTCCTCTCCCTCTCCCTCACCCCCTCCTCTTCCTTTTCCCCCTCCTCCCCTCTCCCCCTCCTCCCTCTCCCCCTTCCTTCCGTCTCCCACTCCTCCCTCAACCCTTCCCCCCTTCCCTTCCCCCTTCCTCCCCCCCCCCCCCCCCCCCCCCCTGCGCCCCCCCACACCACGCCTCCTCACCTCTCTCTCTGTTGCACACTTTCCTGGAACAGCCCACAGACCCAGGCATTAGGAAGCGGCGCTCGTGGGTGTGTGTGTGTTTGTGGTTTCGTGGAAGTAAGGGTTTTATGATTAGGGCTTTTTGTTGTTCCTGAAGCGGAGCGATGGTTGTAGTAGTAGTAGTGGTAGTAGGGGTATAGTAGGGGGAAATATAACAGTAATTGAAATAGCAGTAGTTGCAGTAGTAATAGTTGTAGAAATAGTAGCAGTAGAAACAGAGGCAGAGTTAGTGATTGTGATGATGGCATCAGTAATAGTGGAGGTGCAGTAGCAACAGCGGTAGCAACAGTACCAGCAATAGTAATATAGTGGTGGTGACATATGATGGTGATAATGCAGATTTTAAGCATAAAGATTTGCAGTTAATTATCAGGAGATTTAATATCTACCAGGCAGTGTAACGTAATCATCACCTTTTATTTCATAGAAGTAAAGTATGAATCTATTTCTGTGTCTGTTTTCCCCACACACAAACAGATACACACAACACACACACACACACACACACACACATGTGTGTGTGTGGTGTGTGTGGTTGTGTGTGTGTGTGTGTGTGTGTGTGGTGTGTGTGTGTGTGTTGTGTGTGTGTGTGTTCTTTATTTTGTCGATAGCTGGCAAAAGAGAAAGCAAAAAAAGCAAACAACGAAATTCAAGATGGCGAGGGGAAACCCCCCTCCCCCTTGTGCCCCCCCCCCCCCCCCCCCCGCTGTCCCACTTGCCTGCCCGCTATGAGATTCATGACTCACGACTGTGACTACACCTCTCCCCACACGTGGCCCGCATGGGGTCTGCTAACGATGCAATTTGGAAATTCATCACAATTTTAAAAAAACGTCGCCTCTTTTTTATCCGAGGGTCAGAAGCCATCAAATGTAATCTGACGTCATTTTACGGGGAAAAAAATATAATATTTTTCACACATAATGAGGTTTCACACTTGCGGGAAAGCCCCCGAGGCCAGCGATTTTTAAGATTAAGTTGGTTTTTTTAACGAACGGAAAACAAAGTTCTCCCCTAGGCCAGACTCCGCGTCAGGGGTCTGAGGGAGACCGCGCTGGCAGCACTTGCACCAACGGAGGAAAGCATGACGAAAAAAAGGGGCTGGCGTTCGAAAATTGCTTGAACGCTCGTCCGTGAAGCGGGGGGCACTGGGGGCGCGGAACGAACGCTCGTCTCTCGTTTGTGTTTTTTGGAAATTCTTGCTAATATTGCTATAATTGGCACTTATAATCATCATTAGCGTCACTATCGTCATCCTTAGTGCCATTATCATCATCATTATCGTTATCATCATATGTATCACTACCATGATCACTACTATTAATAGTAGTGGTATAACTGTCATTATCATTCTCATTAATGTTATTTTGAGCATAATCACCACCATCATTATGACTGTTGTTATTCGACATCCTCATTACTATCATTATTAATGTAATCAGCATCACCTTCATCGTCATGCATACTGTGAGAGAGATTCTGATATGTGTATGTGATATAGATTACGCAAAGAAACATATTCTATTATACAGATAAGATTCCGTGTATATAAAAGATATCACAATAGTCTCGAACACAACACAATTCACAATTTCAAAACTACACCACACACATGCACACACACACACACACTCACACACACACAAAAACCACCACAAAACAACACACACACACAAACACACACAAACGCACACACACACAAAGCACACACATCCAAACACACACACACACCACACACACACACCCACACACCACCACACACACACACACACACAATATATAATATATATATATATATATAATATATATATATATAATAATATTGTTGTGGTGGTGTGTGTTGGGGGTGGTGTGTGTGTGTGTGTGGTGTGTGGGTGTGTTGTGGTGGTGTGTGTGTGTGTGTATACGTACTATACTACATACTACAGCATAATTAAATAAATAAATGAATAAATATTATGTTTAACTACAAAATTCTAATCACACACCACCACAAACACACAACACCACACACTCCACACACACAACACACCAACAAACACAAAAACACACACAACACACACACACCAACACACAAAACACCACACACACCACAACACCACCAACACCACACACACACACACACAATATATATATATATATATTATATAATATAATATTATATATAATATTATATATATATATAAAAAAACATAAAAAATAATATAAGGGATATCATGTATATTAATATATATAATATAATATTATATTAAATTATATATTAAATATATATGTATATTTATAATTATTATTATATATATATAATATATATATGTGTTTTTTGGTGTGTGTTGTGTGTTGGTGTGTGTGGTGTGTGTGTGGTGTGTGTGTGTGTGTATGTTGTGTGGGGTTGCGTGTGTCTTTTTTTTTTTTTTTTTTTTTTTTTTTCTTTTTTTTTTTTTTCTTTTTTTCTTTTTTGTGGTGTGGTGTCTGGATACAAAAATGATTGAGCGAAAGGGTAGAGGCAGCATTTTAAATATCACGATCGTCTCTGGGGTTTTAACACCTTTAAAAATTTATACGTTCCTCCAATTTTATATTTTTACGATTCCTATAAACATTTTTAATGCTAGACAAGAAATAAAATCTCTTAAATCATATGAAAACTATAAAACACTTTTGATAAAATTTCCCGGATATTTTAAAAACCAATAAAAAAAAGACTAGCTAAAAGGATAACGGGTAATTAAACTATTGGGAAACTTTAAAACACAACCCCAGAATTTATGAAATATGCAAAGCTACAAAGGGTACAAACTTGGCATTGAGATATGGTTTAATTTAGCTGTCGATCCCATATATAGAAAATTATAATAGTAATCATCAGCAGAAAATGGCGTTTAGTAGTAGGTTTTAGTAGTAGGGTATGTATGGGTAGTAGTAGTATATCATCCATCATTTTCATCCTTATTTTTGACTGCTTTTCCCTTTTCTGATGGTGATTCATTAATATTTGTATTATGTTATTATTATATCATTATCATTTGTAGTATAGTAGTATAGTAGTATAGTAGTAAAATTGTTATCAATGTTATTAATATTACTAATATATTTTTATCATTATTAGTATTAAATTTTTAGTTTTTTATTACTTATTTTTTGTTGTTGTTGTTTTTTTCCCCTATTTTATTATTATTTTTTATTATTATTATTATTATTAATTTTTTAATTAATATTATTATCATCCTCATCATATCATCATTATTATATCATCATCATCATCATTAGTAGTAGTAGTAGATAGTAGTAGTGAGTTTCACATTTTTATTATCATTATTTTTTGTATTTTCGTCATTTTTATTATTTTTATTATTATCACATCACATTTTATCATTATTTTTTTATCATTTTTATTATCATTTTATTTACTTATTTTTATTATTATTATTATATTATTTTTATTATATTTTATTATTTTTTATTTATTATTATATATTATTTTAGTTTTATTATTTTTTTACTATTATCATATTATTATTACTATCATTATTTATTTTTTCTACTATTATCATTATTATTTATTATCATTTTTTATTTGTAGTAGTATAGTACAACATATTACTATTGTTGTTCATGTTGTTGTTGTTATGTTAATATTAATATTTTATCATTATTATTGTTTTATTTTTATTATCATTTTTTTATTATTATTAATATTAATTTTTATTTTTATTATTATTATCATTGTTTTTATTATTATTATTATTTAAATTTTCTTATTATTATTTTTTATTTTTATTATTTTATTTTTTTATTATTATTTTTTCATTTTGTTGTTCTTTTTTTATTATTATGATTTTTTTGTTGTTGTTGCGTTGTTGTTGTTATTATTTTATATAATCATTATTATTATTATTATTATTATTTTGATATGAGATTTTTATTATTGTTTTTTGTTGTTGTTGTTTTTTAATTATCATTATATCAATATTTAATTATTTTTGCTTGTTTTGTTTTTTTAATTATCAAATTTTTTTATTTTTTATTATTTTATTTTATTATTATTTTTATTTTTGTTGTTGTTAATATTTTTATTTTTTTTGTTGTTGTTGTTTTTGTTGTTGTTATCATTTTACAAATTTATTATTATTATTATTG
>NW_023660074.1:7500-35000 GCF_015228065.2 Penaeus monodon | reverse complement strand
TCTATATCTCTTATACATCTCTGTCTACTCTCTCTATCTAGCATATATATCATCTATATATATATATATATATATCTGATTATATATATAGTTACAACACACACACGCAACCACACACACACATCACCACACCCACCCACACACAGCCACAACACAAATAATATATATATAATATATTATGAAGAATATATATCTATATAAAATATGTATATATATATATATTAAGTATATATATTCTAAATTATATATACTCTAATAATAATATATACTATAATTAATATAATATAATAAATAATAATAATCATGATAATATACATCATAATATCATAGTAATGACTCCTGATGATAATCAATAATAATAAGGATAATAATAAGGATATTACTAATCATCATATAATATCATAAAGATAACTACTACTACTCTCATAACTACATAATCCTCCTATAATAAGATGTCATAATAATAATATAATCCTCATCACATGATATAAAATATAATAATCCTAACAATAGTCATCGTACCCTCCTGATGATAATAAATTAATACTAATCTTATATCAACAATAATAAAATAATACTACATAATATACATAAATATAATTAATAATGATAATAATAATGATGATAATGCCTATGAATCACTGAGAGTAACCATGATTATAATACTGATGACATAACAACAACCACAACACAACACCACCAACATAACATAATAATAATGATAATAATAATATAATAATAATAAATAATAATAATAATATAATAATTAATAAGTAGTATCTGATAATGATAATAAATAATTATTATTTATGATAATAGTACTAGCAATAATATTAATATGATAAAAAAGAAAAAAAATAATAACAATAATAATAATAATAATATAATAATAATAATAATAATAATAATAAAATGATAACAGATATTAGTAAAATGACAAACAGTGATATATAATAGATATAAAATAAAAATAAATTATGAAATTAATAATGATTAATTATCATTACAACCTTATCGACCAGCGTCCCTAACTTTTAATACAGTATTGAAATGAGTTCTCATCGCCCTCGTTATTACCGCTCATAAAGGCGATTGATTGCCATTCAGACTTAGCAACAATTACCTAATCATTTTCATTGCATAATCCTAAGTTCTAATTTTAAACCAATCGACCAAATAAACCCGATATATTATACTTCCAGGAAAAGGATAGACATCATTTTGTTTCACAGAGTCAGTCACGAACAGTAATGAGGGAAGACTGCCTGGCTGAAGACTTCCGCGAGCATTATCATTATGATGTAATTATTTATCGTCTGTTTGGTACTGTAGTGATTGTCAGTACATTTTCTTATATCAGTTGTAGTTTTTATTATTAATCAGTTTTATACACACAACACACACACACACACACACCCACGCACATATATACACCACACGCACAACACACCAAACACACACACACGACACACACACACACACACACACACACACACAACACACACACACACACCACACACACATATATATAATATTATATATATATATATAATATATATATATATATATATATATGTTGTATAATATATGTATTATGTATGTATTTATGTATGTGTGTATCTATCTATATATTGCTTATCTTACTTACGGTTATGATTTTTTTTCTTTTGTTATATTAGAAAGGCCAACAGTTGCATCAGTTGCACCTGGCGTGATGGAGTGCAGTGCAAGAGTCGGTGAAGCAGGTCACACTCGACTCGAGGCGAGTCTTCGGACCTGCATCTCGACTCAACGATGCATAAATTCCTGAATCTCTCCACAGTTAGTACGGCCTCGAGCTCTCCGGGACGTGACTGCCTCGCACTTCACTTCTTCTCATCTGCCCTCCCCATGCCCCCCCCCCACGCATCCTCTCTACTTCTCTCCCTCACTCTCTCCGGCCCTCTCTCCCCCTCTCTCCCCCTCTATCCCACTCCCCTCCGGCCCTCTCCCCCCCCTCTCTCCCACTCCCTCCAGCCCTCTCTCACACTGCCCTCCGCCCTCTCTCTCCCTCTCTCTCCTACTCCCTCCGGCCCTCTCTCCCCCTCTCTCCCCTCTCTCCGGCCCTCTCTCCCACTCCATCCGTCCCTCATCTCCCCCCTCTCTCCAACTCCCTCCACCCTCTCTCCCCCCTCTCTCCCACTCCCTCCGGCCCCTCTCTCTCCCTCTCTCCCCTCCCTCCGGCCCTCTCTCTCCTCCTCTCCACTCCCTCCGGCCCTCTCTCTCCCTCTCCCCTCCCTCAGGCACTCATCCCCCCTCGTCTCCCACTCCCTCCGCCTCTCTCTCCCTGCAACAATACTCTCCCACTCCCTCCGGCCCTCGCTCCCCCTCTCCCCACTCCTCCGCCTCTCTTCATAACCTCTCTACCATGGCCCTCCGGCCCTCTCTCCCTCCCTCTCGCCCCTCTCTCCACTCCCCCTCCGGCCCTCTTTCCCCCATCTCTCCCCCTCTCTTCGTCCCCACTACCCTCCGGCCCTCGTCCCCCCTCTCTCTCCTCTCCCTCCAGCCCTCTCTCCCCCCTCTCTCCCCCTCTCTCCCACTCCCTCCGGCCCTCTCCCCCCCTCTCTCCCACTCCCTCCGGCCCTCTCATCCCCCCTCTCTCCCCACTCCCCTCCCGGTCCTCTCTCCCACTCCCTCCGGCCCTCCTCTCTCCTCTCCTCCCAACTCCGCCGGCCCTCTCTCCCCACTCCTCCGGCCCTCTCTCCTCCTCTCTCCACTCCCTCCGGCCCTCTCTCCCCCTCTCCCCTTCCCATCGGCCTCTCTCCCCCTTCTCTCCCACTCCCTCCGGCCCTCTCCCCCCCTCTCTCCCACTCCCTCCGGCCCTCTCTCCCCCCTCTCTCCCCGCCTGTTTTGTGTGCTTACTCTTGTAATATGTCGATTCTTAAGGGCTTCTATTTTTACTTGTTTGTCTTCGTGTCTGAGTTATTGTCGATCTTTGTCTTTTTGACTTTAATTACCTTGTTCTCTCATATGCACTGGCGCTAGTACTGTTTGTGCTTTTCTTGTTTCAGTACAGTCGCTCTTACGTCTGCTTACTGGATTTTCTCTCTTCTAGATATTGGCTTGCTCATCAGAGGAGAGAAGGAGGGAGAAGGTTTTGTCGTTATTGTTACTACTGTTATTTGTTTGTTTTGTCGGTCTTTCGGGTGCCTAAGATTTTATTCTTGCCGTTCTCTTACTCCGATGTAGAAATTGTCATCCGGTTCGCTGGGGAGTGAGTGTGATCTTAGCTCGACAGGTAGCTTCTGTAGATTGTCTCTTGCCAGTAGGGCTTCTTTGCTCATCTTCATGTTGCGATCTGCTCCTATGTTTCTGAGTCTTCTCGTGTGGTGGCTTGATCTTGTTGTCTTTTTCATAGCGGCTCATACATATGTTCTGTTATTGCTATGTCTGTTTGTGTTGGTTGATATGTTCTATTGATGCGGAGCTGTCGCCTGTTTAGTAAGTAGTGAAGCGGGGGAGTCGAGTGGGGATTAGTGATTCTATGAGAAGAGAATTTTCTCGAGAGTGGCGGATTGCGATATTGGGCGATGAATTTTCCTGTGGAGAGACGGTGATAGGGAAGAGAAGAGGAGGGAAGGAGAAAAAGAATATAGCTATTTGCTTCTTTCGCGCTCTGAAAGGGGCAGGCGAGGAGCTTGTTGGGAGGCGGTTCTCTTTTCTCTCTCTCTCCCCTTATATACATATATGTGTGGTTTTGTATGGACCACTATATATATATATATATATATATATATATATATCTCTATATAGTATATTCTATATAAGATAGTATATATATATCTATCTTTTATATATATATATATATATATATATACTATCTATATTATATATATAGGATCTATATATATATGTATATATAGTGTCTATAGTATATATATATATATCATATATATATATATATTATATATGTATGTGTGCAAACACACATTATACATATGTAGAATGTAAATGTATGTAAAAATATGTATGCACACATGTAATGTGTGCATGTATGTCTTAATGCATGCTGTATTTATGTCTGTATGTACATATTTACGCATATATATATATATATATATATATTATATATATATTATATAATATATAATATATGGTATGATCATTTATATCGTGTGTATATATGTAAATAGTTTATGTACCTATGTATGTGTGGTAATGTATGTATTTATATATGTATGTATGTCTGATATGCATATATGTATTTTTGTCTGTTTTTCTGTCTGTCTGTCTTCTGTCTGTCTGTCTGGTCTGTCTGGTCTTGTCTGTCCGTCCTGTCTGTGCTGTCTGTACATACTATTATAATGTATGCGCATTGTGTTGGAATATGCGAGGTAATGTATGATACATCACTAGTGATATTTTACCCCACGCACTTTTGCTACTTGGAGAGATAACTTTAACCCATTTATACTTACAGAAAGACTAGATAAATAAAATAAAAATACTATGAAAGACAAAAATGACTGGATTAATTTTTATTTCTATTTTATCAGTACAAAGCCATGCACAAATACCATTTCACTGGATAGAGAGGATAATAAATCGAAGATCTTTGCATTAATAACCACTCTGAAAATCCACTGAACGACTTATGTAGCACTTATTACATACTTTTACCTTATCATTTTTTCATGTAACTCTTACTGATACTCTAACCATGTAACTGGTTGCCATCGCCGATTACCATTACCATAAAAGAGCGCATACATATGTTTTTATTCTAGTAACTTATGGCAAGCAAAGGAAAATGGTGTGGGATGGGGGGGGGGGACGGAGTAGTCGGCATGAGGGGGCAGGCACGGTTAGGGGTAGGCTCATTTTTCAAAAGCTATTATGGTGGGTTGAAACTGACATAAAGTTTATTAGTATGCTTATCATTATCATTATTGTATCATTATTAGTTTTGGTGTTGGTTTTGTATTAATTTTTATTGTTATCATTCTTTATCATATATTTATCATTATTATGATTATTAATTGTTAGTTTTTTATCAATCCTTATTGTTATTTATTATTATTTTTATTAATTGTTTGTTAGTTTTATTATCATTATTGTTGATTTTATTTATTTTTTATTATTATTATTATTATCATTATATTATTATATTATTATTATTATTATTATTATTTTATTATTATTATTATAATTATCATTATTTTTATTATCTGTTATGTAGATCATTATTAGTATTAATTATTATTATGTATTATTCTTATTATTATTATTATTATTATTATTATTTATTATTATTATTATTATAATTATCATTTATTATTTATTATTATTATTATTATTTATTATTATGAAAGTTGATTATTATTATCCATATCTATCTATCTCATCATCATTATTAAGGAACAGAGCCACAGTGAAAGGACTGAAGTCACACCCATAAACGCGGACCCCGCCACAAGGAGCTCGGACCATAGCCAGTCCAGCGTCTCCTACCTGCTGTCATTTCCTTGACGGCGCAATTTGCCTTCGGGGGAACTTTCGGCCGGAACGAGCAGGTAGCAGGCATTTTGAGGTGTGTTGTTTTAATCCTATTCTCCGAAATCCTAATGCAATCTCGCGATTTCCATATTTTGGAAGAGTAAGTGGGTAGTAAAGGGGAAAGATAAGTTAAAAGCACTCGTGAAATAGTGAAATAAAAGCATGCCATGTGAAATGACAGAAACCAACTGTTAAATCATACATGACTGCATACAGCCACACCACATATGTGTGGTGTGTATGTATAGATATATTATATATATATATATATATATATACATCAAACCACACACACACCCACGCTATATATATATCTATATATATATTATATTATAATATATTTATATATCGATTAGATATATATCTATTATATATATATATCTATATATAATGTATATATGTATATATATATATATATATATTTAATATATTATATATTATTATATATCGACTATATATATATAATATATATATATATATAATATATATACACACCAACACACAAAACACGACCACGCATATATATATATATATATCTATAATAGCTATCTATCTATATATATATCATATCTAATATAATATCTATATATATATATATACATACTATCTATATAATACTATAATCATAATTAATCTTATCTATATCTATATTCTATCATATATATATATCTATATATATATATAATGATACATCTACTATCTGTTTATCTATATATATATATATATATATAATCTATACTAATATATATATATATATACATATCTATATATATAATATATATATTAGAATATCTCTATATATATATTATCTATATCATTCACATATATATATATTTATCTATATATAGAATATATCTATATCTATATATAGCTATAATATATCCATATATATATATATTATAATATATATAATATGTCTCCTGCGTGACGTTCGTTTTCTTCTTGATTCCTTCATGCTTGGATTTTGAGTCTGATTTTTTAGGTTTACAAAATATTTTGAATCGAGATGCGCAGTGCACATAATAATACAGCATTAATAGTTTATAACACTGGTAGCTTTTCATATTTTGTTTATTTAAAAGCATTTTAATTTATGTTTTCATATTTTTGCCTATTTAACCTTTTCAGAGATTACATTTTTTTTCGCGCTGTATATGATTAACTAAATATTTAATTCAAGTACAGTAAAACTCTATATTTTGTAACGTATTTATATCAACGCGAATCTGACTCTTGTAGATTTCAGAAAAAATATTGTACTTTTTTCCATAAAACCTGCCGTGTTATGTATTACAAATTGTTTTGGTGTACTTTCTAAGAAAGGAGGGTTTATTATTACTTTTGACCACAGTCAGGTTTACCAAGAATGTATGTGCACTATGGGTGGTTAATTTACATTTCGACCGCTAAGGAAGTGCAGTAGAAAAACAGTGGAGAAGCCGTTGATACTAACAAAAGGATCTGAGTACATGTTTTATGTTGTTATAAATAGTTTTCCCGCAGATTACAAAACGAAGTTGGTGGGATAGAAACACAAGTGGAGAAGCCGTTGAGTACAACAAGGATTTCCCGTAACAGTTTTATGTTTGCTAATGAATAGCTTTTACGCAGAATACAGATGAGTTGTTCGCCTAGCACACAACAACCTATACCAGATATGGGCCGTCGAATCAGCCACTGCAAGCATAGATCTGTTTTTTTATAAACAAACTTTCATATACTATTACATAAGTCTTTAAGAGTTGCAGAACTAAGACTTGTCCGTGAAGTGTATTCACGAATCCCTTCTACTTTAATGTGTTTTTGTTATCTCCCTTGAATACCATCTGGTTATCTTCCAGATGGTATTCAGTTATATCCTGTTTCTGTCTCCTCCGTTTTTTCATTATTATTTGTCAAAAACCATAATAAAGTGCTTTGCTGATTCAGAAATTCACAAAGGCCTTCTATCTGTAAACACTATTGCTGGTTTAGTCTAGTATACCCAACAATGTTGTATACTATTGAATCATGTAAGAAGGAAATTTACCAGGGAAATCACGTCGATCGCACGCGGCCTAAGCAGTCAGAGTCACAAATGCCACATTTCGTATTGGGAATGGGGGGAGGGGGGGGGACACAGAATTCGCCTCTTAATTTCTCCGGAAGAACGGAGAATACAATCATTTCGTAGGACAAAAGCGTATGTAGGCATTCGTACACAAACAAAGCTAAAATATAATGCCTCTTCTACTCCTTACCCATCCCTATTGTTACTAGAGGGCCACATTGAATGTTATACTGTGACCTTCAGTGGAAATATTTTTAA
Organism: Penaeus monodon; assembly: GCF_015228065.2. Lineage (NCBI taxonomy): Eukaryota > Metazoa > Arthropoda > Malacostraca > Decapoda > Penaeidae > Penaeus > Penaeus monodon. The sequence continues at coordinate 27,157 of NW_023660074.1, read as the reverse complement.
CTGCTTTACAAACAGACTTTTGATACAAATAAGTCCAACGATTGAAATGTGGATTTTGGTTTCTCGGGGGGATTTTTACCACAACAGTGTGACAATAGTCAACATTCAACTTATGAAAATCATTATAAAGGAATTTCATAATTACCTTTAGCCCTGCTAGCAAAAGTACCATGACCTTTATGATATAAAATAATTGAATGCCTGTTTTATGATTACAATAAACGCACACGCACACACCTCACTCTCTCTCGGGGGTCCTCCACACACACACACACACTTACTCTATCTACATTCTCCCAAAACTGCATATCATTATCATCTTAGATCTCTGACTACAAAAGCCCAGAGGAAAGATATTAAAGGCCGCACGTGTGTGTGGCTCCCATTCTTTGAGTCACGTAAGAACCGGGAGTCTCACTTCGCAACCCATGGTGGTCGGGCGAATGCAATACGAAAACTGCATTGAGCTGAGATGGTCCTCGACTTTTATCTTTTACAACTCTATCATTGTCTTTGTTTTTGTCTTTTTATGTTTATATTGGCTGTTGTTATTATAATTATTATGATTGTTATTATCAGCATTATTATTATTATTATTATTATTATTATTATTATTATTATTATTATTATTATTATTATTATTATTATTATTATTATTATTATTATTATCATGTTCATTATTATAATTATTATCATCATGATCATTATTATAATCTTTATTACCACCCTCATTATTATGATCTTTATTACCACCATCATTATTATAATCTTTATTACCACCATCATTATTATAATCTTTATTATTATAATAATTATTATCATAACCATTTTTATGATTATCATTATCATAGTCATTTTTGTGATTATTATTATCATCATCGTCACTATAATTATTACTGTCATAATCATTATTATAGTCTTTCTTATCATTATTATAATCATTATCATCATTATTATAATCATTATCATCATAATCATTATACTGATTACTATTATTATCATTTTAAGTATTGCTATCATCATTTTTATATTTATTATCATGATCGTTATCATAATTAATATCATCATTATCATAGCTAATAGTATCAACATCATTATTACAGTTACCATTTTCACTATTGTTGTTTTGTTGTTATTATCCTCATTCTCGATTTCATTATCATTATCATTATTATTGTTATTATTATTATTGTCATTATTATCATTATTGTGATGTGCCATGATGGTATTGGTATTGTTATATTCATTATTGCTATTAACTAAAACTGTCATTACTATCATCATTACCTTTATATTACCACTGTTATTTTTCTTTGAATGAAACAATCAAGAAAGCAAACTCCTAATTCCTTGCTGGTTTCGTAAAAGCAATTACCTCTTTTGACCATGGATTAACAAAAATAAATTAATTATTGGTCTTTCTGTCCATACGACTTGGAGAGGTGTCCGTAACTTTAGTGTTCATATATTTGCCTTTTTAAAAAATCTATTCAATCATTTGTTCTTCCGTTATGTTTATTTTAGGACATCAACGTTTATTAAAATAATCTTAACTGAAACCGAGATGTTCACGTTAACGCACTACAATCTATTCAGTGTTTTGTTAGTAAAAGCTTCTGTCTATGACATAAGGTTGCTATGTTTAGGTTAATACACCATAATTATGAGATTATAGTGCATTTACGTGAACATGCGACTGTCTGTGTTATTTAGATGAACATTTCAATTGGCAGAACACTTTCCCAAACATAATTTTGTGCAACTGGTTTAGCAACACCTTTGAACGCGCTTGGCCCCCATTAAGCTTTAATAAAACTAGTTTATCTATAGACGATTGTCCACGGTGATTTTTCATACCACGTGCGTCGTTTATATCTATTTAAAATCTCCTTGTGATTTGCAATTTGCTTGTTTCCCCTGTTTATAAATCATATTTTCTTTTCAGTAAATATGTATAAATGCATATATGTATATGTGTATATATGTATATATGTATAAATGCATATATGTATATATGTATAAATGCATATATGTATAGATGTATAGTATGTTATATGTATAAATGCATACATGTATATATGTAAAATGCATAATGTAGAGTATATATAGTATATATGTATATATGTTAAATGCATATTGTATCATAGGTTATATTAAAATGCATTATGTATATAATTGTATATAATGTATAAATGCATATATGTATTATGTATATATGTATAAATGCCATATATGTATATATGTATATATGTATAAATGCATATATGTATATATGTATATATGTATAAATGCATATCTGTATATATGTATCTATGGTATAAATGCATATATGTATTATGTATATATGTATAAACATATATGTTATATATGTATATATGTATCAATGCGTGTATGTATGTATGTATATATTATCATGCATATATGGTAATCGTATATATGTATAAATGCTATATGTATATATGTATATATTATAAATGCATATATTATCTATGTATAATATGTATATGCATATATGTCTATATGTATAATGTATACACGGCATATATGACTCTGTATATCTGTCTCCATGCATCCTAATGTACTATATGTAATCTGTCTCACTGCTAGTCTGTTATCTGTCTACATCTCTGTATCAACTGCCTATCTGTCTATCCTGTTACTATGTTAAAATGCATCTATGTATCTATGTCCGCTATGTCTACAATGCTATATGTCTCTCTGTCTATCTGTCTAATGCCTCTCGGTATCTCTGATCTCGATGTTCAACTGCATATATGTCTATATGTAATCCTGTCTAATGCATATCTGTATATCTGTCATAGCTATGTCTAACTGCATATATGTATATAGGTATACATGTATCAATGCATATATTATATATGTATATATTTATAAATGCATATATGTAATATATGTATATATGTATAATGCATATATGTATTAGGTTTCAACTTGCATATATGTTATATATGTATAAATGCATATATGTATATATGTTATATATGTATAAATGCCTATATGTATATTGTATTATATGTATATGGCAATATATGTATATAATGTATATATGTAATACAATGCAATATATGTCTATATGTTATATCTGTATAAATGCATATATGGTATATAGGTATTATGTATAAATGCAATATATGTATATATGTATATATGTATAAATGCATATAACAATTTTGTGGTCTATATGTGAATGTATAATGCATCTATGTATATATGTATATAGTGTATCAAATGCATATATGTATATATGTATATTGTATACCATGCATATAATGTCTATATGTCCTATATGCATAAAAATGCATATATGTAATTATATGTATATTGCATAATGCAATATATGTATATATGTTATATGCATAAATGCATATATGTATATATGTATCATGTATAATGCATATATGTTATATATTATATATGTATAAATGCATATATGTGATATATTGTATTATGTATAAATGCTATAATGTAATATAGGTATAATATTATAATTGCATATATGTATATATGTATATATGTATATATGATCTATGATATATGTATATATTATATACTGCATAAATGCATATATGTATATATGTATAATATGCCATAAATGCATATATGGTATATATGTTTATGCATAAATGCATATATGTATATATGTATATATGTATAAAATGCATATATGTATATATGTATATATGTATATATGTATAAATGCATAATGTATATATGCATATTGTCTATATTTGGTATATATTGTATATATATGTATATATGTATATATGTATTATGTATATATGTATATGTATAAATGTATTCATTATCAATATGTATATATGTATAATATGTCTATATGATATAAGGCTGCGGTGGTCGAAAATGGTTAAGAGCGTCGGACTCCAAGACTGTTCACGACGGCATCTGAGTTTCGGGGTTCGGTCACCGAACCGCCGCGTTGTTTCCCTTGGGCAAGGAACTTCACCTCGATTGAAAAAGCCTGCCTAGCCATGGGTGCCAAGCCACTCAAGTCCGTGCTGGTCCCAAGCCCGGATAAAATAAAGAGAATGTTACCTAAAAAAGTTAACACCAGCACTCTCCGTGAAAGGAACTGGGGACCCTACCACGTACTCACTCCCATAGAGCATCACACGTGAAAAACTGCATTGAGTTCATGGTGTGGACCACGAGCGGCTCAGACCATGAACCACCGTTAAATGATGATGATGATATATGTATATATGTATATATGTATATATGTATATTGTATTATATGTTATATGTCTATCTGTATTATTGGGGTATATATGTATATATTATCTATGTATTATGTATATATTGTATATCTGTATCTCTGTCGTATATGTATATATGTATTATCTATGTTACTTGTACATCGGTATAGTCTGTCTCTATCTCCTCTAGTATATATGTTATATGGATGTATGTATATATGTCTACCTATATCTGTTCTCTCTCATATATCTCTCTCCATATATATATCTATATATATATTATCTAATATATATATTATATCTTCTATGTATCTGCATATCAGATTTATATGCATATCTATATATATATATTATATATATATAGTATATATATATATTATATTTATATGATATATATATGATATTTAGATATATTATAGAATGTATATGCCATATACCTATTTATAATGCAGAATATATAGATATATAAATATAGATAATCTATATGAGATAGATATATGATATATATCTATATTATATATATAATAGTGGCATTTGCTTTATCCACATACGCACATATCTATAACCACATTATGGTAAATGCCTTATAATCGGTGACATTTGTTTTATAAAATAGGCAGTCGAATTCTAACAGAACGTTTTTCATTACGCATGAGATATACCTGATTTCCAAAGAACGATCGTTTAGCTGTTACCCATATTGCTGTCACAGGTCACGACTTAAATATATTTTGGCGACTGCAGCTCACACTTCACATCATTCTCAACCGTAGTACCAGGCATCACACAATGGCATGTTCAATTTGCACCTCTTTGTAGCTATTATAGCTCCTTATCATGTGTTTTCCTGGTTGTCGGATTATTGTCATTTGGCTTCTCGACTGTGTAAAGGTGAGTACAAGTTTGTCTTTTGATAATGTAATCAGCATTTACTGTGGGATACCTTTTCCAATCCACGTCTTTTATACTTTTATTTATCTTTTTTTCATCTAACAGCAGCAACGTAAGAAAATGTCCTCCGAGTGGTGATTTCGTTCGTCGGCTCAGCCTGGATCCTCCTCGATCTTAAATTCTCCCTTTAGGCCTCCTACCAGTGACCGCCTTACACTGCTACCACTTACGCTTAAAAGAAGCAAAGTACAACGTTTCCCCTACGTCTATGTCCCCACGCCAGGCATTCATTTGGAAGGCTATTCGACTCGAACTGGCCCTAAATCTTTTTGTATGTCGTGGGTTTGGTTATGGTGTGACCTAGTACAGTGTGAGGCTTTAATAAACAGTATTCACTATATCAAGTTTCCGGTTATTCATGCTTTGATGATGTTTCCTAATGTCGAACACACGTAGTATATTGTCCTGATATACTCGATACTCTTTCTCAGGATGTGCCATTTGTGGATGCGGTTACTGTTGTCTAATGTCTTTTTCTTTAGTTTCAATGAAAGTTGAACTGTTTAAATTTAGGGATAATATTTTTACGTACATTTAATTATTTGATTGATAGAAAAATCCGGTTGGCTTTCAGAATATGAACTGAGTCTTGCTCCGCTATCATTCATTCCATAAAAATTCAAAGAAAGATAGGATATTTTCATCCGGCGGTTGAATCTTTTCCGCTTTTCCGTATATTTAATTTATACTAAAACGTAAACCTGAAATATCCTCAGAAAGAATTGGGATTGCTAAAACAGGCCTTCAAATCAAATATCCTAACACTCCATCATCAATAGCAAACAAAATCAGATCTCTGAAATGCTCTGTCTGGAGCACACTCTGTGGTTTGAAACTTGGACAATCAGCAAAGCAATGGAGAAAGGATTCATTGCTCAGAATGTGGTTTCTGAGACGGATGGCTGAATGACATGGATGAAAAAGGTTAGCAATGGAAAGGGCTTAAGAAAAGCACGAACGAAACATTTTTTTGTTATGAGGAAGAAAGCTAGAGTATCAGCCGATCACTGGCAGGGGTACCAAAGCAGGGGGCGACACGTCTGCTCTAGGCGTACCAAGTTACTGGCAGACATGGTGAATTTGAGACTTGTTTAGATGATTCAACTGACAGACCATCGTTAAAGATACCAATACTGTGACAAGCCAATGTCAAAATCTGACAAGGCAAAACCCATCGAACGGCGACGAACCTTCATAAATCCCGTGAACCATTTTGAACGATAGAAAATAAGCAACTTTTTTCATTTCATAACCATAGCAAAAGCATAAGGGTTTTAAAATTTATATGACTAACAATTCGAACTGCATTGTTGAGGTTTTCGAAATGGTCTTATTCACACAATTCGAAAATTATAATGAGAATTATTAATGTTAACAATACGCATGTGGTTGTGTCTTTCTCCTGTACATTAGAAGATTTGCTCCACAACAATTTTCAAATGATTTTTGTGTGTGGCAGTCCAAATAACAGCGTCCGTTTAGCGTAAGATGTTTCGACGGCAGAGTTCCCTTGCCTTATTGGCGTTCTGTTGCCTGACAACCCCTTTTTACTGACAGTTGGATTGCATTAGTTTGTTCAAATGGAGATGCTAGATGCCCTAGCAAACCAAACATGACAGTACGATCGATGTGAGCGAAGTGCCTTCCGGGGTAAGTGGTACGTTTCAGCCACGCTATCTAGTAATGAGATGGCGTTAATAATACAGTCCAGGCCAATAGTAGATACATGGGTGTACCAGATTCCCAAATCCAACACAAAGATCGTTTTGAGTTACCCCAATACTGAAGTCCAGGTCACCTTTTAGTATATTTTGGACTGCAGCTCATAACACAGACCATCGTGGCAGTGAACAGTCATCAGATAATGGAATGTTCAGTTTGCACTATTTGTAGTTATATAATTCTTGTCATGTGTTTCCTGTTGGCGGACTAACTGTTCATGGCTTTTCGCATGTGTAAAAAGGTAATACAAGTGTGTATTTTCAATATATGATCAGGAATTTTATTGTGGGTAAGCATTTTCCTGATACCATGTTAATAACTTCTGTTATCATCTTACAGCAAGGTCAACGTTAGAAATGTCCTCGACTGGTGGGAACGTTTCGGCAGCAACCTGGATCCTCTTCAGGTCTGAATTCTTGCCTTTCATCCATCAACCAGTGACGCCCTACAGGGCTACCACCTTAACCGCTAGAACGACAAAGTACAATGTTCCCCTAGCGTCTGTGTCCTCCGTCACGGCCTCAGTTTGATGGTTTTCGACCCGAACTCTCTTCGCTGAGAAAGTTTCTTCTCATCTAGGGATACTTAGCATGGCCGTAAAACTGAGTTCTAATCTTTTGATATGCGGGGGTTTAGGTTTATGTATACCTAGTACAGTGTAAGTTTTAATAAACAGTATTCAGGAAACTGAATTCCAGTATCTTAACACTTCATACTTATGCACATACTGGTTTACTTTAAATGTAGTATATAAATCGTTTAAATACATTCCAGACTTGTGTATAAATAAAACTACATGGAATATGAATTGAAAACTCAGTCCCTCGGTTATTTTAGAGACTAGTGATATGCCACAAAATAAAAAGGGCGACAGTATATTGGTCCTGAGCACTCCAGTGACAGTGCGTTTTTCTCAGGAGTGCCCTCCTCTTCTGGGCAGGACAGGATAATGTTTACGTACTGTAGCTTGAGACAATCCGTTTTCTTTAATTAAGGTGAAATAGAAACTGAGGAAACTTATCCAGTTTAACAAAAACACATTTCGATTATGCTGAAACTGGAAAGAATGGAATATTCTTAACTTGTTCCGTTTTTAATTCCACGCGACAAACATAAAACACTAAGAATAGGCAAACCATTGAATCTGTGACTAACATTATAAATAATGGTTAGCGGAGGATTCGAAACGACTTACTCCCAGGTGATTCTGAACGGACAAAAATTTTATTTTACGTTATTTAAAACTTTCAAGGTTCATTCATTTATTTCGACAATTAATGCATGAAACATGGTGCATTTACAGGCGACGATTTATAAATCTTTGGTGTTTTTTCTGTATAGCAACGAATTGGTGGGCTTCCCAACTTTGTACGTTTAATGGCAAAGGAGAATTGTTGATGGTGGATGGATGACTAACTTCGTATCCTTACTTACCCCCATTTTCTATAGATTTCATGCCGTATGTTTAATATATATAATATATATATATATATATATATATATTATATATATATATGTATATATAATATATCACATATATACATATCTACTATATAATATATATATATATATATATTATATATATAGATATATATATACAATCATATATACATATATAGATATATATATAGCGTGTAAGCTAAAAAAAAAAACTTTTGTTTTCAATCCATGAAAAAAAGCATAAAATGGTTAGCCAAATTCTTGAGACTAAGTGTGTGGAGGTTTTCGAAACGCTTTTTATTCGAATATTTCATACTTGTGTACGGTTTTTTTATAAGTAATATAATAAATTATAAATGTGTTTTACAATCACCGCTTAACGTCACAAAATATTTACCGAACTTTCCTACTCCTGCAGAACGAATTTCGGGAAGACTGCTATGGCCTACTATGCTAGGCTTCCTTCAGGTACTCAGTTTACCTGCGCAAAAATTATAAACGAATTGTTTAAATGTATCAGTGTGCAGACTGGGAGGGGTGTGCCTTTTCTCCTGACTTCAGAAGATTCTTCACACGAATTTAAAAAGATTTTGTGATGCGACACCTAGTACGGTGTGAGTTCTGCGCAACGTTCGAACGCCAGAGTTTCACCCTACCTACAGAAGGTTTGGGTGCCTTTCTTCATAATGTTATGCTTTAATATACTGGATATGTACAACCAGAATAGTGGGATGGGTGGATCTCTTTTGAAGATGTGTGTGAAAGATGGCTAATTTGACATTCACCTACCGTGGTTTTCATTGGTCGTACTAATACGTGGAGCAATGGCAGCGACCGCTACCACTACCCCTCCCCGATTTGATATCCTTTGGTGTAGGGGTTAGTTTCCTATATTGATTAGTTATTTTTCTTTTTTCTCATTATTCCCCCCAAATCATTGTTTGTCCCAAAAAGTGGCAGCATTTTATGGTTTCTATTTTAGAGTACCAAGTTCATTATATATCTTGCTTACCCTCAAGTTTTTAATCCAATATTTAATCGAACGAGTAACAAATTAAAAGGTGGTAGTCACAGAGCCGTTTTTGTGACTCCAGCCCCCCTCTACTTTAGAACACGAACAGATGAATCTGTTCCGGTAATTCCACAATTAATAATAGTGAATCTATAACTGTAGTATCATGAGATTAAGAATAAAAATCACGTGGTTTGGCAATCACTGTGCATTAAACCACACTAAAAAAAGTAGACCTATAATTCTTGGTTATTGTTTTTTGTAGAAATCTCTGCAGTCGATTTTCAACGTTGACCAAGACCCATACAGGAGATTTGATTTAGTTTTCTTTTCCTTTTAGTACTTTTATTCCTAAAGATATTTTCTTTATCTGATTCGTCTCCTATATACTTTAACAAACTTCCCTAGTATATGATAAGGAGGTGGCGTATGGTCATAATGAATGTTTATACTGATGAAAAGCCTTAGTATGAACACGAAATTGAAATTTATGATATATATTTCTGGTTGGTAGTATAGCAATTTGTCCTTTGTGGGCTTCGTCCTGCTACCATTTTATCTGTAAATAAAACATAAATCACGTCTGTTTCTAGTTTTATTCTAGTTTAAGTTCTATTCTGTGTTTGTATTTGTATTTAAATTTGTGGACAGAGTATGTGTGTAAGATTGTTCCATATTGTGAGTTGGTGCTTTCAGATGCGCCTGGCTCTCCCGAATGTGGAGAACGGTGTGATATCCTGATTGCAGTTATTTTTCCCTGGTGTTTAGTTTAATAATTTCAGATGTTCCGAATGCAGTCGTGTGACAGATTCCACGTCCGAGGTAGACGAATAGGATCTTCATACCTATTTCGCAGAGGACTTCCCATAGGTTTGTAATTGAATCGTATTGGCTATCTACTCCTTACTTTGCTATTTTGTACTTTGTCCTCTAAAGACAATATTGGCGCACTGTCGGTGGAATTTTGTAAAAATGGTTACCCACTGAAATCATCCTCCTAGATTAATTTGGTGTTGTCGCGGTTGGTCTGCTGCTGAAGATACTGCTGTACTTTTAAGGGTTGGTTACTCTTGGGAAATGTCGCTGTTTGCCTCGCCCCTTTTCTGGAATTTGTTTACTGAATGAATACTTCAATGGATTCCGGGAAACAGGGTGTTCCATTATTCTCCATAACTGATGAGATAAATGTCTATATGTTCATCCATATCATCCGTGTCAGTACTCATACGTAAATCTGAAACAAAACAATGTGAAACGTAATAAATGTGGCCACATGATCATATATACTGATTAACTGATATAAATTTTCATTTAAACTCAAATGAAGTACACTTTTGAATGCTAACAAACTTATAAAACATAATATAATAATGACAGGATAAAAAGATAGTACTAAGAACACAATTCACCTCCACAGCCTTGGTGCTGTTAGCGACCCAGCTGCCGATGAAGTAAACAACCGAGTTCCAATACTCGCTTGTATTCAACTTTAAAATATAATCTTTAAAACTTTTTAATTCGGCTTTTATATTTTAATTAAGCTGCTACGGTTGTAAGAAATTTCATAATGTTTCAATAAGTAATTTCAAAGTGCATTTCCTTTTCATATTCATAATCCAAGCTAATCTGTTAAAATGTGCAATCGTGGCTGTATATAATGTAATTGGTCAAAAGGCAATATAACCAGCAATATATTTTATGATACATTTAGAGGTCTTCATTTGCCATTACAAAGTCAGTATCCTTGACCCTTTAACTGTAAGTGTATGATGTTAATAGTATGTAATGTGTATGCGTGTATGAATGAAAGTATTTGCGAGCGTTTACAGGTAGGTTACTGGTTGCATTTAGGATGCTATGATATTCATTCTATATTCTCGTCGTTTTTACTTTTCATTAAATGTATGAATCTCTAAAACGTATCATTCTATACAAAAATAACAAATAAGAAAATATACATCGTATATTAAAATACATAAAATGTGACAGTGTATTGACTTAGCAAGCCTCAGGCTGCTTCCTCTTTAGCTCAGGTGTCTTGTCACTGACTGATTTCCGAAGCCTTATTTACAGCCATTTTTTTTTAGATTAAGGTTAAAAAAGAATAAATTTAAGGTTAGTCTCTTCGGTTTAGGCAAAAGTTCGAGAAGGAAAAACTTTATATATATATATATATATATATATATGTATATATGTATATATATATGTATATATATTTATATATATATTATATATATATATATGTATATATATATATATATGTGTGTGTGTATATATATATATATATATATATATATATATATATATATATATATATATATATATATATATATATAATAAGGCCTAGCTGTTAATGAATTACCGATCAAAACTATGAATGCTCGATTTTCACACACAAAAAAGATACACATAAACTGTGTTAACAAGTATACCGACGTTTTGTATGTACTTGTGAGCGTGAGTGAATGTGGTTGCATGTATGTATGTACGCATTTAGAGAAGTACCTTACAACCCAAACATTTTTCAGTATTATCACTTATTTTAAATATTTGCAGAAGCCTTAATTTTGGGACATTATGCTCATTCAATATTCTTTTCGTTTCCGCTTTCCATTAAATTTGTGTAGCATTCATATTTACTGGTATAAACTAAAACAATCAAGAAAATATACAATTTAAAAAGATATGAGTGCTGAGTTCTGGTACTTACTGAAATAGTGGCAGTTTTCGTAAATAAATAATGACTCATCATGTACACAAAATAAAAACATCAAAGGCGATAAAATATCGTCCTGGTAACTACAGGCTGTTCTCTCTTTGCCACAGGAATGTCGTCTTTCTGGTACAGGATGCTAGATTTCTCTAGCCTTTCCGTCAATCCTTTAGATTCAAGTTAAAACAACCGTTTACAGTTAAATTATATTTTCTCAGGTCGATTATTATCTTTTATTGTCGTATTTCCAGTTATACAAAAGTGTACCTTAAAGAAATCTTAACAAACTTCTTGATTTTAGAATAGAAAATCTGGAAAGAGACATTTCTGCGACCAGTGATTCGAACTAATGTGCGGAGGATTCGAAACGGCCTACTCGAACAAGATTCTGTCGGATATTTTATACTTGTGTTCCGCTTCAGTTAGTTTTGTGAAGTAGGCATCTAGGAATGGACATTAATGCGTTTCCAAACGCCTACGTCACACATCTTGGCGGTTCTCCGTATTGCAGACGAATTTCGGTTATTTGGCAGCCCTGCTCGCGCGGACTTCCCTCTGGTGCATTTTCAACTCCGTGAAAGTTGCAAGGAGAACTGTTAAAGCTATCTATGCGCAGACGAATGTGCACTTCTCCTGAATATTAGAAGATTAGTTTATAAAATTTTCAAGTGATTTTGTAATGCGGAAGTTAAGTTACGGTGTGACGTTGTGCGCAGATGTTGAACGTCGGAGTTCACCTGCCTTATGCCGCCCTATTTGCCGTAAACGTGCCCATTTCCACTGACAGTCAAGAAAAAAAAAAAAAATTATATATATATATATATTATATATATATATATATATATATATATATATATATATATATATATATATATTTGTATGACATTATAGAAACCTAAATTAGTTCGCATTTACTCTAAAGTGAAAAAAAGTAATCTACATCACGGAAAATGGTAGAGTATGTTATGATGTACAAAATACACTACTGGTTTTTCAAAGAACACATGTTTTCAATTCACAAAGTAAAAACATAAAAGGTTTAGCTAAATTTCTTTAACTAACAATTGGAATTAATGTTTGCAGGTTTCAAAACGTCCTATTCGCACAGTATATTATTGGGGATTTCATACTTGTGTGGCGTATTATTTATTTTTTGTGTGTATAAGTAGTCGATTAAGAAATTAACACATGTGTATTTACAGCTGGTTACGTTACAAAACATTTGGGCGGACTTTCGCATTGCAGACGAATTTTGGGTAAGACTGCCATGCTATAGTGGATTTCTCTCTCTTTTTTTTTTTTTTTACCTGCGCGAAATTAAAAGAATCGGTAAAGTTATCAATGCGCAGACGGATGTGCCTTTCTCCTGCAAATTAGAAGATTACTCTACACAGTTTTCAAATGATTTTGTGATGCAGCAACTCAAGTGACTGTGAGACGTTCTGCGCAGATGTTCGCGGCAGAGTTCACCTGCCTTATGCCGCCCTGTTGCCTTAAGCGTGCCCATTTTCACGGACAGTTTAGATGTAGCTTTGTAGTGATAAATTAATGTTGGTATAGATAGCACATCCAGTCATGACAAATATTTTCGACGGGGATGAAGTACGTGGTTAGAAAGTTAATTTTCAGAAACCTGTCTACTTTTGAGATGACGTCACTGAAACTTGATGGTTTGGAACGAAGGTAACGTCAGTTTATTGAAGTAGCTATTTGGAGAACAAGGACAGCGGCCGCTCCTATTGAATTATAATTTGATATATGATGTTTTTTTAATAGCACAAATCATTATTTTGTCCCAAAACAAAGCCTAGTTTTTGTTATATTTCGAGTTTTGCGGTCATTATATATTATGCCTTCAGATGGGCTTGTTACTTGATACAGTGTATAGAGCATGTAATATCCTGATTCCGCACTTTTAAATTATTCTTCCTGGTGTTAGTGACTATCTCAGATGTTCACGAATAAGTCCGGGCAGATTTCTGTCAGACGCAAGAGGAGAGGTTTCATCATCATCCATTTCCAGAGGCGATCTATTTGTCAAATTTTAATCTTATTGCTCTCTACGTATTGCTTGCTACCTGTACTTTGTCTCTAAATCCCATTACAAAGCACAGCTAAAGGATTTTTTTTTTTGTAAAAGTGCTTCACCCACGTCTCGTGAGATGCCATGGAATCATCCTCTCAGATTAAAATTTGGCTGTGCTGAAGCTAGTGGTTTACATTGAAAAAGGTTAGACTACTCTACGGGATTGTTCATCATGTTTCAATTAGTAATTTGAAAGTTTCCCTTTTCAAAGTGCCTTTCCTCTTCATATTTATAGACTTTTTTCCTCTTTATATTCATGGCACATCTGTTGAAACGCATAATCCGGGTTGTATATAAAGCAATTGGTCAAAAGGTGATCTAATATACAGTATGCTATATAGGCGTTTAAAGGTTTTCACTAGCCATTTGCACAGTCAGTATCCTTCAGTATGAATGTATGCTAGAAAGTATTTAGAAGCGTTTACAGGTAGGCTAGGTGACTGCATATATGCTTATGAGCATTTAGGTTGCCAGTGTTATTATATTCAATCTGTATTACTTTCGTTAGTTGTATGAAACACCTAAACTCATCATTATACACATAAATACTAAAGGAAATATACGTTGAATAAGAAGAAAAAGCGACTAGTCCTTGCATTTCACTTCGAGATTAGTAGCGTTCATTAGCACAAAATAGTGCGTACAAATGAAAATATTCTGAAGCCTTGTTTCCCGCCATTTTCTTGAGATTAAATTTTGACACAGAATCAGTTTATAACTGGTTTCATCGGCATAGGACAGATTGAAGAAAGTTCGAGAACGAAAATTATATATATATTTTTTTATAACGTAAGAGCTTTTCTACAAGGCCTAGTTAGAAATTATCATTCAAACTATGGATGCTCCATATATTAAAATCCTACATTTATTGTCTTAACGAGTATATGAATATACAGTGCGAGCGTTTATATATTTGTATGAGCGTGAGCGAGTGTTATTGTGTGCATGTAAGAATTTAGATAAGTAATTTCTTACTATTCTTCAGTATCATCAATCATTTTAAATACTTGCAAAAGCCTTAATTATCTAGAAGGTTTGGGACATTATACTCAGTCAATTTTTCTGTTCGTTTCCAGTTGTGGTGACCATCTCGTGACGAACTTACGCACACGATAAAGGCAGGCCCATGCTGTTTGGGGATTTGGCTCCCGCTAATCACAGCGAAGCTTCCCGGCCTGACTTCAGGGTTATATACATGGCAGCTGGCCCATTAACCTGTGGAATACAAGTCTACATCACCAAATCATCGGCTAGACACCGACTGTATAACACTCTATTTTGTCTTCTTAATAAAGAGTACCTTGATTTATCGTGTGTTTACCTGTAACCAGACAATTTACACTAAATTTATGTAGCACTCATACTTACTGGTATAAACTAAAGTAACCAAGAAAATATACACGGAATAAAAAAATGAATGAGTGGTAATTTTTATAAATATAGATGTATTATGTACATGAAGTAAAAACATCAAAGGCGGTAGAATATGCCCTGGCGAATCCTAGTCTGCCCTTTGTTTATCACAGGAATGTCTCGTCCTGTACTCTTGCCGCCATTTCTTTAGATTAAGGTTGAAACAGAAATTTTATAATGTATTTTTCCTTGGCCGATTAATATTTTCCATTGTCGCATTTTCATTCATAAAGAGAAGGTTGAAGAATTTTGAATAAATTTCCTTGTTTTAGAATAAAATTAATGTGGAAAGAGACATTTCTGTGACAAGTGATTCGAACAAATGTGCGGAAGATTCGAAACGGCTTATTCGCACAAGATTTTGTTTGATGTTTCATACTTATGTACCACTTCCAGTTATTTTCGATAAGCAGCAGTTAGGAAATAAACATCAGCACGTCTACAACCACTTACATTACAAATGTTTGGCGGCTTTCTGTATCGCAGGCGAATTTCAGTTAACTGGCAGCCCTGCTCCGGCGGATGCGTGTTTTCAACTGCGCGAAAGGTACAAGCAGAACTGTTAGAGCTATCCATGCGTAGACGGATGTGCATATCTCCTGAACATTGGAATATTACTACCTATAATTTTCAAGTGATTTTGCAATGCAGGAGTCAGGTTACGATGTGATGTTCTGCGCAGATGGTGGACGTCAGAGTTCGCCTTCTTTATGCCGCCCTGTTGCTTTAAGCATGTCTTATTTTACTAATAGATGGATACAGCTGCTTCGACTTATATTTTATTGTCTCTAGTGACAGCACCGTAGCCAGAGCATAGAAGGCACAGAGGATCCATTACTACTAGTAACAATGTAACGTTCTGTACAGCTGTTCGATGGCAGAGTTCGCTTGCCTTATGCCGCCCTATTGCTTTTGGCGTGTCCCATTTCACAAACAGCTGGTCGCAGTTGCTTAAATATGGAATCCTGGAGAGAAAATTCAATCAAGATGACGTCGAATGCCTTCCGTAATGACAGTGGTTAGTTCCTGATAAAGTTCACTAGATATTGGTAATTGATAGATTAATTTGTTTTGAAAAAGGAACATATAACTAGTGCAATTACGTTTTCGGTTGTCTCTCGATTAAATTTATGCACTCGAGTTCTTCGCAAATATTCTAAAGTGAATAAATTTCACAAGAGAGAGAGAGAGAGAAACGCATCACCGATGTACAGAATACACTTTCACTATTCACGGGATTATAGTTTCAAAAGCATTTTACCACGTCATTAATGCGAATTAAATTTTATCTATCTATCTATCTATCTATCTATCTATTTTATATATATATATATTATTATCTTATTTTAACGTAGGTTCATGTCTGAGCCGCCGTGGTCACAGCATGATACTGAATTGTAGTTTTCATGTTGTGATGCTCTTGGAGTGAGTACGTGGTAGGGTCCCCAGTTCCTTTCCACGGAGAGTGCCGGTGTTACCTTTTAGGTAATCATTCTCTCTATTTTATCCGGGCTTGGGACTAGCACTGACTTTGGGGCTAGCTTGGCCACCCAGTGCTAGGTAGGCAATCAAGGTGAAGTTCCTTGCCCAAGGGAACAACGCGCCGGCCGGTGACTCGAACCCTCGAACTCAGATTGCCGTCGTGACAGTCTTGAGTCCGATGCTCTAACCATTCGGCCACCGTGGCCTTGGTGATCATGGGCTTCCATGATTTTTCTTGGCAATTTAGAGCGGTGGTTTTACCATTGCCTTCCGCCCGGTGTTTAGCGAGTCACCATCTCTATTTACCCGGCACTGACTTGGGCTGGCTTGGCCACCCAGTGGCTAGGTAGGCAATCGAGATGAAGTTCCTGCCCAAGGGAAACACGCGCCGGCCGGTGACTCGAACCCTCGAACTCAGATTGCCGTCGTGACAGTCTTGAGTCCGACGCTCTAACCATTCGGCCACCGCGTCCCCTATATATATATATATATATATATATATATATATATATATATATATATATATATATATAAACCATCCTTCTTAATATTATAACACAGTGTTTATTAAATATTTTTGCTATTTCCTGTTAGAACCCGATCCATTGTGCAACTTCAATACATATCCGGACAAAAATGTGTAGATGCCTTCTAGACTGACGGGAATCCAGACGACAATACATTGCGGGTGTTACGATGTTACCGACAAGCTTTCGAGTTAAATGCTCTCTCTCCGAACTCGTAGGTTGGAGGATGTTTATTTAGTAACCTGGTAACCGCATCAAAATACGAAGAGCAGTTCGGTATAAGTTTTGTGTGCGAAATTATTCTCAATAATCTTTTCTTTGTCTCAGACTGGAGGTTGGCCATATTGCAGAGTTCTTTCGGCATGCAATGAATACGAGTACCCTTAAGTGTGGAGAGCACGTGATATCTTCACTCCGCACACTGAAATTATTTTTCCTGGTGTTAGTGAACCTTTCACGGATAACAGCTGACAAATTTCGCATCAGAGGCAAGACGCAAGAGCGAGTCATCTATTTTCAGAGTACTTCTGTGGTCATCCGACTCAATGAATTTGAGTTGTATTGCTATTAATATGCATTTTCTTCTCTAAAGCCTATTCCGACGCATAGATTATGGCAATTTTGTGAAAGTGTTTCTTTGTCCTGGTTTGTGCGCGAGTGGTTCTGTCAGGTCGTCCACATTTTTGCCACAACCAAGAGTAAGGAACCAATAACAGTACTTTGAGGGATACGGAAATAACCTTAGTCAGAGATCTGGGTGTTTGCGTGAGTTGCCTGCGAGCAGAGGCTAATGAAGGGAATTCACACACTAATTGTGATTCTCTATATGTCCGTGTTAGCATGGTATAACAATAAACTTCATTGTGTTTCATTTGGTCATTTAATAATTCCCGTTAAAAAAGTGCATTGCCTCTTGATTTTCATTATTTAGGCTCACCTATGAAAGCGTGTAATCCAAGTTGTATATAAGGCAATTGGTCAAAGGTAATCTAATAAAATACATTACATGATGTATGCTCAAGGTTAAAATCCCTAGCCCTTATATTCTAGGCGTATGATTCCTATAGTACACTACCATAAGTGTGTGTGTGTGTGTGTGTGTGTGTGTGTGTGTGTGAGAGAGAGAGAGAGAGAGAGAGGAGAGGTAGAGAGAGAGGGAGAGTACGAGTATTTACAGTTAGGCATGAGCAAATGTAATTAAAACTGATTACTTCTGATGGTTTATTCTGAAAGTAGCATCCTTAAAAATAAATAAATAAATAAAATAAAAGGCGACAGTGCATTGTCTTGGCGAACGCAGCCTGCACTCTCTTTGCCTTATTAGTGCCTTGCCTCTAGTGCAGGGCTGACTTTCCGTAGCCTTTCTTTACATTAAGGTTAGAACAGAAACTTTATAATTAAGGAGGGAGAGAGAGAGAGAGAGAGAGAGAGAGAGAGAGAGAGAGAGAGAGAGAGAGAGAGAGAGAGAGAGAGAGAGAGAGAGAGAGAGAGAGAGAGAGAGAGAGAGAGAGAGAGAGAGAGAGAGAGAGAGAGAGAGAGAGGGGTGAGTAAAACATAGAGCAGGTGAGCCATATCTGTGTGACTAAAGATTCGAACCTAACATACGGAGGATTCGAAACAACCTATTCGCACAAGATTCTGATAGGCATTATTTACCCATATACCGTTTTCAGGTTATTTTGGATGAGTAGTTGATTAGGAAACAGAAAGAAATACGATTACAACCGCCTGCGTCACAAATCATTGGCGATCATCCATATAGCAGACGATTTTCCGTAACCCCATCCCAACTCTGGCGGGCCTCTCTCAGATGCGCTTTTTCAACTGCGAAAGTTGCAAGGAGACCTGTTAATACCATCTATGCGCAGACGGATGTGCCTTTCTCTTGAACATTAGAAGATAGTTTTATACCAATTTTCAAGTGATCTTGTAATGCGGCTTTTAAGTTACGGTGTGATGATCTGCGCACACGTTTGGCAGCAGACTTCCCAGCTTTATGTCGCGCTGTTGTCCTCCGCTTGCTACAATTGCTTCGTATAGGTGCTATTGAAATGCAAGTCTTGCTTATTACGACAG
>NW_023660073.1:5000-20030 GCF_015228065.2 Penaeus monodon | reverse complement strand
TTATAGTGCCCTTTTAAAGGGGATGTTTCTAGAGCTAAGTTAATGACCGTGGCCATGGAGTGAGCATTACCGGATTGCCCCATGCTTCATCCAGTTCCTGTAGGCTGCCAGCCGGAAATTATAATCTTAATTAACACAAATAATTATTAGAAGATTATTAGAAGATTATTAGAAGATTCTTAATATTCTTAATGATCTTAATAATCATCTCCTAATCTTAATAATCATGTTCTAATCCTAATTGATGATGATTATTATCCTGAAGGCTGAAAGGCGGAAATTGGGGATCAGACAGACACGCGTCGGTGTGCAAAAGATTCGCTTAATAATAATAATAATAATCATAATAATTGTCTCCTAATCCTAATAATCATCTTCTAATCCTAATAATCATTTCCTAATCGTAAACTGCAGTGACTGCAGTTTACGATTAGGAGGACGATATAGGATGTTAAAGGGTAGGAGGACGATTTAGGAGATTAGATTAGGAGAGTTTATTAGGATTATAAGATTAGGAGACACGCTTTGGGTGTGCAAAGATTCGTTTCATGGCACTGCAGTTTACGATTAGGAGACGATTATTAGGATTAGAGACAATTATTGGGATTACTAAGTAGGAGATGCGTTGTGTGCAAAAGATTCATTTTAATAATAATAATCTTAATAATCTTAATAAATCGTTTTACTAATCCTAATAATCATCTTCTAATCTAATAATTTACCTCTTAATGATGATGATTAGGATTAGAAGACGATTATTAGGATTATTAGATTAGGGGAGACAAAAGTTATTAAGTATTTAGAGAGAATTATTTAAGATTAAAAATTAAAGATTATAGGAGAAGAATTATTAAGGATTTATTAAGGATTAAAAAAAGAAGAATTTTTAAATTAAGTTTAAAAATTAAAAGGATTATTAAAAATTAGGGAAAAAAGGGGACATTGGTTTACAAAAGGATCCGCTTAAAAATCATGCAGTTTACGATTAGGACACAAATCGTTTTAAAAAAATTCAAATTAGGAGACAATATATTATTATATATATAATATTATATAAAATATTTAATATATATATACATGATATAAAATTATATATATATATATATATTTTATAAATTTATAATATAATTTAATATTAATAAAATAAAATATAAAATATTAAATATGTTTAAAATATATATTTAAAATTTTTATATATATATATATATATATATAAAATATATTATATATATATATTAATATAATATATATATATATAAAAAAAAATTTATATATATTTTAAAATTTTAATTTTAAATTTAAAAAATAATAAAAAAATAATTACATAAGGGAATTAAATATTTTTAAATTTTTTTTTTTTTTTTTTTTCATTTTTTATTTTTTTTTTAATTTTTTTTTTTTTTTTTTTTTTAAAAATTTTCCCCCTCCCTTTTCCCCTTTTTTCCCCCCCCCCTCTCTCTTCCCCCCCCCCCTCTTCCCCTCCCTTTCCTTCTCCTTTCTCTCCTTCCTCGTCAACAGCTTCTCCTTTCTTTTTTCTTCTTCCCTTCTCCTCTCCATCTCCCTCCCTCTTTCCCTCCCTCCCTCTCCCTCTCAGTATCTCTGGCCACTCTCTCCTTTCCCCTTTCCTCTCCCACTCCTTCCCTCCCTCCCCTCTCTATTTCCTCTCTCCTTCCCACTCCCTTCCTCCCTCCCACCCCCTTATACCTCTCTCTCCCCCCCCCACCCTCATAACCTCTCCCTTCCTCCCTCCCTTCCCACCCCCATAACCCCTCCCCCCCTCTCCCTCCCACCCTACCTCCCTCTTTCCCTCCCTCTCCCTCCCAACACTCACCGTCCCCTCGGCGTCTCTCATGTGGTCGATTCCCTCCTCCCCCCGGCCCCCCATAACCTCTCCCTCTTCCCTCCCCCTCCCCCCCCTCTCCTTCTCCTTCCCCTCCCCCCCATAACCCTCTCCCCCACCCCCTATAACCCCTCTCCCTCCCTCTCCCCCCCAAAAAAACCCCACTTTCTCCTCCCGCGTCTCCTCGATGTGGTCGACCCCTCCCTCCCCCCCCCCCCCAAACCCCCCCTCCCCCCCCTCCCTCCTCCTCTCCTCCTCCCCTCCCAAATCACTCCCCCTCCCTCTCCCTCCCCCACACTCACTCTTTCTCCTCGCGCGTCTCCTCGATGTGGTCGATTCCCTCCCCCCTCCCTCACCCTCATAACCCTCTCCCTCCTTTCCCCCATAACCCTCTCCTCCCCCCTTTCCCTTCCCCCCTAAACCTCACCCCTTCCCCGATGTGTTCCCCCCCCTCCCTCCCACCCTCCCTCCCTCTCCCTCCCCAAAACACTCACTCTTCTCCTCGCGCGTCTCCTCGATGTGGTCGTTTCCTCCCCCCCTCCCTCCCCCCCCTATAACCCCCATGACACTCCCCCTAAAAAAAACTCCTCCCTCCCCCACAAAACACTCACTCTCTCCCGCGTCTCCTCGATGTGGTCGATTCCCTCCAGGTTTCGAGCGTCTCCGGTTTGTCGAGTCCCGGGTGGTTGTTGAACGGGTTTGGCCACGAAGGCCACGTTGAGCTTGTAGACGCCCTTATAGAAGGTGGATGGTTTGCCCATCTTCTATTTGAGGTTTATGGTGTCTTATCTGGGCGGGTGGCAAAAATGGTAGAGCGTCGGGACCAAGGGACTTACGACGGCAATCTGATTTCGAGGGTTCGAGTCACCGACACCCCCGCGGTTGTTTCCCTTAGGCAAGGAACTTCACCTCGTTTGGCCTACCTAGCCACTGGGGGACGAAGGAAAAAAAAAAAAAAAAAAAAAAAAAAAAAAAAAAAAAAAAAAAAAAAAAAAAAAAAAAAAAAAAAAAAAAAAAAAAAAAAAAATTTTTTTTTTTTTTTTTTTTTTTTTTTTTTTTTTTTTTTTTTTTTTTTTTTTTTTTTTTTTTTTTTTTTTTTTTTTTTCCCCCCCCCCCCCTCCCCCCTTTCCCCCCCTTCCCCGTTCCCCCCCCCCCAAAATATTTGGTTTATTTTCGATTCCCTCCCCTCCCCCCCCCGGGGGGGGGGCCACAAATTCCCCCCCCCCCCCCCCTTTTAACCCCCTTCCCCCCTTTTTCATTCCCCCACACCCCTTTTTCCCGCGGCTTCCCCTCGTTTGGGCCTACCTCCCCCTCTCACCCTCATCCTAAAAAATTTTTTCCCCCAAAAAACCCAAAAATAAACCACCCTCTTTCCAAAAAAATCCCTTCTCTCTTCAAAACTCACTCCTCCCGGCAACCCTTCGAGGGTTTCGATCCCCCCCCCTTTTCCCTAAAAATTTCCCTCCCCCTCCCCTTCCCCAACCACTAATCTCTTCCCCCCGGATTGGGTGTTCCCAAAAAAAGGGGAACCCGGCCCTTGTAAAAGGCGGGGGTTTACCAGTCCCCCAAAGGGCCAAAACTGAAAACCCCCTTAAGAAGGGAAGGGGTGCATCCTTTAGTTTTTATGGTGTCTTATCTTTTGGGGAAAAATTGTTGTGGGGTGGTCCCCACAGGTAGGCGGGTGCTGAAAGTGAAGTGGAGATAAACGGGGGACCCGGTAGGTCCCCGGTTGGCTAAGGACGGGGCATCCGTGGTGCTGCTGCTGTTGTTGGTTTGTGGAGGATCGGGGGGAATGCTTGTTTGCTTGCTTGTTTGAGATTTGCGAATTTCTGGCTTCGTGGGGCCTTTCATTAGGGCCCCGGGCCCTGTCAGCTTTTTGGCTGTCCATTTTTTGGGTTTTGACACTCGGTGCTTCCCGTGGCGGGGTTTGCCAGCAGGCGCCCCTTAGCCGGGGTTTAAAGCATCCGAAATAATTCTTTACCAGCAGACGGCTGTGTTCTGGGGGGGTTTGTTTGGGAAATTTGCGTGTGCAGCAATCTCCAAGTAGTGTACCAGGGGCGTTGGGTCGCCGCAATGATGCAAACCTTTTTCCTTTTTCTAGGTTTGATAATCTGCCAGACAGTGGTAACTAGGGTTCTTCCCAGAAGACTTCGGACTCTGTTTTTTATTTCAGAGAGTGCCAGTGGTTCATGCCTGTGGTCTGGTACCAGCGGCCCGGGGGGGAATATCTCTTTTTCCTTTGTGAAGTGCAGGAGGAAGGAGTGGCTGCCACCACACTTCCTCCAAAGGGTAAATTTCGGCTCTGATGTATTATCAGGGGGATTGGGGCCCATACCCCGGCCGATTTGGGCTAATCTGTCAGCAAGCTATTGCCTTGCCCCCTATAGGCTGGGAACCCAGTTTATGTAATTTTCCCCCTGAGCAAGCCCTTTGGCATGTGCGGATGGTTGTAGGAGGTAGATGTTGTCAGTGGGTTTGAGCGCTGCTAAAGACAGTCAACGGCCCCTTTGGAGTCTGGTGTATGACCAGTGTCTTTCCCCAGGGACGCGTGACTCAGTGTTTCCCATGATAGAAACTCCTCTGCCTGTAGCGAGGAGGCGTTGTTTTTTACCCTATGGATAGGGCATCCCTTGCTGCGGCCGGCCCCCCGCAGTGGGGGTCAAGGGATCGACCGATTCCGCCCCGTGTAATATGTTCGGTCCCCGGGGGGGTGAGGGTTGGGAAATGACCCTCGGGTTTTTTGCCTTTAGGTAGGCACAATATTCACTCTTTTTGCTTTGCCGCTCTGCCCGAAACTCAAGGTTTGTGCCACGGCGGAGCTTCCCCCAAAGTCAGGGTGTGGGGAGTCCATCCCTGGCCAGAGCGCTTTTGAGCTGATGGGCATATGCACCCTGGCTGGTGAGACAGCCAGGGTTGTTTGCAAAAACACTCGTACTTGTTTTAGGCGTCGATATTTGTTCTTGGGTTGTTTTCCCTGGGAGCCTGGAGACCTTTGATAAGAATTGGGCTCCCTTTAGATAATTCGTGGGGCCCAAGGGGAGAAGGTTTGTCCCCACAGGAGGTTGAGGACCTTGCCACCTTGGGGCACCCAGAAAATGACCGGCGGTTTCTTTTTGGACGCTCCAATGGTCTTTTATTTTTCTCTTGAGCCAATCGAGCGGGGGAGGCAAAAATTACAATGGGCCTGACAGCATGAGTAAAATGTTTCTTAGAAAACCCTGTTTTGGCCCCTATGCGTTTTCCCAAATCATTGCTTCATGACAGACAGCCCTTGCCTTTTTTGGTCAAGCAGGTATGGCCCTCCGGCGGAAGGAGAGGGCCCCGGCTACCTTCCCCCAAGGTACAGGTTTTTCCGAACCCACCCCCAAGTCCACCCCTGGTTTTTCAGACTTGTCCCTTGAACTCTCTGTCTAGAGCCATGGTTTTGGTTTTGGGCTGCAAGACTTTAGTCCTGTCCTGCAACACTCCTGGATACCAAGTCCAGACAACGCGGGGCTTTTTTTTAGGCAGTGTGCCCCATGGAGATGATAGCAAGATCGTTGCATAGGAGTGATCTTGCCCCCCACTGGGGGTTTATTTTGAGGAACGGGAATAGTGTTTTAAAAAGGGCTGGATGAGAACCCCACCTGGGGTTCCTTTTTAGGGCATGTGCTGTGATAGGGACCTTGGAATTTGATTGGGCGTTTATTCGAAAAAGTAGTACCTATCCAGCCAAAAGGGGGTTACCTCTGTTTCCCTTTTTTTGGATCAGGCTCTCCTGAATGGCAAGGGATGCCTTTCAAAAGCCTTTCCCCAGCCCAAGGAATATCCCAAACAGATGGGGGGGGTTTTTTGTCTCAAGAGCGTGGCTATGCTGTGGCTTTTGCCCAGCCCTGGGGAACCCGTGGAGGGTTCGTGTGGGGCCCCTTTTCCATTGGAGCCGGTTCAGTACCACCCCTCCGGCAGTTTTGGGCCCAGCCCCGAGGAGAGAGAGGGGGCGTACTTCCCCGGGCCCCTTTGGTTTAGGGATGGGAAATGGTAGCCCCTTCCAGTTGGGGGGTAGAGTGAAGTTTCCAGGACTGTTGATGAGTTGCGGGAAAGCAAGTCACCACCAGTCCCAGGCGGAGAGATGGGGTACGAGATCCCGTCATCCCCCGGGGGTGAGTTGAAACGGGCTTTGTTGATTCTTAGTTCCCTCAGAAAAAAGAAAAACTTTGAGTTATCGGGTTGGCTGCCCTTTCTTATGTGAGCAAGTCTGTCGGTTGTAGGCTTTCTTGTTTCCCTCTTTGGCTGGCAGACTGTCGCTGCTCTTCTCGCAGAGAATCTTGCCCAGTCTTTTGGCCTTGCCGGGGGTCTTTGGGGGTCCCTTCGGGGTGGGGGTGGTGGTCGCTTGACCGTTGCCAAGTTTGAGAGGGGGGTACGGGATCGAAAGACTCCCACCATTCCAGCCTTTTTTTCCTGCCTCACTTGCTGGCATTTTTCCTTTGGCATCCCTCACAGCCTCCCTTGGGAGGGCTGGGTTTGTGGGGGTTTTTTTCCTTCGGAAAAGTTTTCGGCCCACATTTTCCCCGGGGGTTTGACCCCCCTAATTTTCATTGAATACCGGGCGTCCTTGTGACTCTGGACCCAGGCGAGTTTTGGGGTTTATGGTCGTGGGGCTGCCTCATCAATGGCTTTTTACAAGTCTGGCTTGTACATTCCACATTTTCGCTCTGTGGGTTCTTTGCTTCCCAGACAGGGGCCCAAGGGCGCTTGGAACGCCTGCCAGTTGGCCTGTTGTTTTCCATCTTGGTTTGGTGTGGTATTTCGGTGGGCCATACCATGAGGGTTTTTTTATAGTCCATAATGGTAATAGTGCGGTCTCATGACACGCCACCCAATCCTTCCACCAGTGCGCAGTGGCCGGGGTGAGGTTAGGACCTCCCCACTGCGTTGGCCCCTTGGCTTTTTGAGGAGAGCGACTGGGGGAATGCCCGAGCCGTTGGCTATGTGAGGGCCCAAAGCCGACCGGTGCCCCGGGCCCAGGAGGGGGGTGGTGTGCATTGAATTTCCCCCCCCTATGATCCCGGTGTGTGCTGCGGAGCACTACCGGGATGTCTAAGCTCACGTGTGGCCTGCTGTAACTTGTCAATTTCGGGGGGTCCCCCGGCAGTTGAATCTCGAGGCAAGAGATTCAAATTTTCCCACAGTGCGGTGCATGGCTTTTGCGGAGCAGGGAATTGTGCGTTCCCCCAGGGTATCAGGCCTTTTTTCCCATGGAACGGGGCAGCGTGTAGACGGATACCCTGAAAAGCGAACAGCTTCCGCTGAAAATGTCCCTGGAAAATGACGATGTCAATGCCCTTGATCGCAGTTTTGCGTGGAGGATGGCACTCTTGAGGAAAAAGCCCAGATGTTCCCTGCAGAATATTTGTTTGGTGTCATGATTTTAAATTTGCTAGTTACATCAGAGACATGCACTTTGGGTTGACGGTGGGGGAGTCTGAAAATCCATTGTGAGATCCTCAGCTTGAGGGGTCTTTGGGTCAGGCTACCCCTGGACCATGGGGGGGAGAGCCTTTGGTACCTGATTTTTCGTTTTTGGCTTTTCTCTGGCCAGGGTTTTGTGCATTGGGGCCCCGGGGCGGGTCAGCTTTTCTGATTCGGTTTGGGCACTGAATCGCCTGGTTGGGGCTCTGCCTGTGAGGGCATAGCCTGGCTAGGTCTGCCTGTGAGGGATAGCCTGGTTGGAGAGGGGGGGGAGTCTCGCCCTGGGCTGAGGGGAGGATTGGGCTGATTTGGGCCCTTTCATTTCCTTCCCTTTTGCTTTCACGTCTTTTTGAGTGTCGTCATGGCAACATTGACCCCTTATCCGCCTCTTCTCGGCCGGACAAGGATATGCCACTGCTGGACCACAGCAGTGATCAGGATCGACGCCCCCCTCGTCGAAGAACATGCTTCGGGTCGGGGGGGGGACCGTGTGGTGCTGTTGGAACCTTTCTTCCTGGGGTTCCCTTGCACTTGTTTTACTTGGGGGAACTCCTATTGTCGGAGATCTCCGGTTTTGGGGGGGCAGTTTCTTCCTTTAGGAGGTTGGGAAGCCTTTTCGCTTTTGTCCCCCCCCAGGGTAGGTGCCTGGGGGGGAGGAACAAATTTGGCGTTTCTTAAAAACCTTTGCCTTTTGAGGGCACCCTCTTTCTGACGAGCAACCCCGGCCCCAGGCGTAGCTCTTGGCACAGTTGGGAAATTTGGCTGTTGGCCCTTCTTTTCTTCTTTATGTCCCTTGTGCACACCTCGGTATTGTGTGCCTTGCCCCCGACAAAATTTTTGGGCTTGGCGAAACCGGTGGTTCGGGCAATAAGTGATGGATAGGGACCCCCGTTCCCCCGATCAAGGGTGGAGCTTGGGGTACCCTTTATGGTCACCCGGACTTTCCTGGTTTGGGGTTTCCCCCTTCACAATCGGGAAAAAACCCCACGACCCCGGGGTGTGATTTTATCACCCCACTGTATGAGATGGAAAAGCCAAAGCACCATCTTGACTTCTTCTCTCGGGGTTCAGTGGGGGGGGGCTCACTTTCCTCCCCTTTTTAAATCCTTGCCCCCTGCAGGAAACAAAGGGTGGCTTGATCTTTTTGGGGACGTGACATGCCCTGTTCGCGCAACCCCGGGTCGACAGGGATTTTGCGCTGGCTCTCCCAAAGCCCCTTCCATTGGTAGGCATTGTCGAAGCTTGGGTTTAAAGGGGAAATTAAATTTGGGGAAAGCCTGGGGGTCCAGACCCATCAGAGTCGGACTCCGGGTCGGCCCTTTCCCCCCCCCTTTCGGCTTTGGGGCTTCTCTGGAGGGACCAGCGTTTTGCTGGTTCAGCTGGTGCTCCTGATTCAGTCAGTGGGGTGTTGAGGGGGGGCAGGGACCTTCCCCGGTTTGGGTGTGCCCGGAGGGGCCAGCACGGAGTCCATTGTTTGGGCAATCTGGTGGGAAAAACATGTTTGTACATGGTTTTTTCGTTTGTCCGCCATCTTTGGGAGCAGGCATGACATGTATCCTGGCTCGGGGTTTTTTTTGACCCGGAGGACGAAGGGTTCAGGGTGGCTGCCGTGTTGGGGCCCTTTCACGGGTGTCAACAGTAAGGTCTGTCTGGGGGGATTTTTATTAAATTTTTCCCTATATTGGGAGTGCTTCATCCACTCCCCCCCCCCACGGAGTCCAACAAGGGGAAGCGGTGCTGAACCAAAGTCTAAGAGCAACAGGGGGAGAGTGGGGGTAACGCAGCCAAATTTGCCGATTGACGGTACACAGGACGGTTTGGGGTACCAACGGCAGCATGACTGCTTTACCCCAGCCCCCCGAGGGGGGACCAGCCGATTGACCTACGGGCCCGGATCAGGGCCCCCTGCCCAGAATAGAGGACCAAAGGGCGTGTTTTCTAGCGCCCCGGGCGTACTCTGCACGGCATCGCTCAACCTCCAGGACTCCCGTCTCCCCACTCACAAGGGTCCACGCACGGAAAACAGGGGGTAGGTGACAAAACCCCGGGAGTATCCAGAGGGGATGTCCCTTCCCCCCTACAGGACATCATTGTGGGAAACTTTTTTGTCCTCCCCCAGTGAGGAGGGGAGCCTTTCCTTTTCCCCGGCGTTCCCCTCCCCTCCCCAGAGGGGACCCGTACCCTTTTTCCCCAAAAAGGGAACCCCCTTTTTTTCTGAAAAGCCCAAAGGTTTTTTAACCCATTTAGAAAAGAGGGGGGGGGCCTGACCTGTTCCTTTAGTTCCTTTACCCCTGAAAAAGCCCGGGCCCCAGATGTTTCACCCCAGGAGGGAGAGAAAAAAACATTTTTTCCCGGGGGTTCCTATGGCAGGACGGTTTTTTGGGTGGGGTCCCTTTTCTCTAAAAAATCCAAAGGATGTTTTTACCCCGGAGAGAAGGGGGGTCCTTTTCCTGTTCCAGAAAACCCTTGTCCCGGGAAACAGCCAAACCCCAGACTGTTCCATCACAGTGAGGGAGAGGAGCTGATTTTTTTTCCCGGCAGTTCTTTTGGCAGGGTTTATTTTTAAAGTGAATCCCTCTTCTCTCTGAAAACACCCAAAAATTTCACCCCAGGAGGTAGAGGGGGCTTGTACCCGTTTCCCCGTAAGTTCCTTCACCCTCGAAATGTAACCCCAGACTATTTCATCACGTGAGGGAGGGAAAAAAACTAACTTTTATCCCGGACTTCCATCACGGGAACTTGATGTTTGTTAGCGCGCTATTAGACAGAACCCGGCTGAAGGCCTGACAAGGGGGGGTTACCTGCCTATCGCCCTTTCGAAAGAAAAAAGTGGCAGTCACAGATGGTCTGCCGACCGCCCTAACAAAAGAAGGCAACTCTATGACACCGTAAGGCAGGCCTTTAAAGGCCCCCCCCGACACACCCCCCCTGGGGAGGTAAAGGTCCGCCCGGGCGAGCACCGCGCCCGAAGAGGGGGCCGTTCACCGAAGGTGTCACAGAGTCATCCAATCCGGAAAATCGCATAGGAAAGAGTGGCTAGGAGGGCACGAAACATGCAAAAACATAGAAGTGGAAACAAAAAATGGGGGCGCGTCACCCCTCCCCTAAGCGGGAAAAGCCCAGGGCCCCAGATTTCAGGGGGCCGGGCGGGGCATTCTTTATTTGCCCAGCAAAAGCCACAACAGGGGGTCATGGTGACTCTCTTGGGGTTGTCGGCCCCACCCGCTGCGCCCCGCCCCCACCCTTTCCGGAACCGATCATCCCCTCTCTCTGAATCGTCCCAATTAAGGACCCATTACCGCAGGGAGAGGGGGGGAGAGGAGAGGGGAGGCTTTTTCTTTTGCTGGATTTCTGTCTCTTTTTAGAAGCCCCCCTGTGTTCTCTGGTTTCTTTGCTTTCTTGCTTGCTTGCTTGAGATTTTTGAAAATTTTGGTTCGCCCGGGCCTTTACTTAGGCCCGGCCGTGTAGAGTTTCTTTGGGGCTCGGCGGCTTTTAAAAATGCCAACCGCGATGATACTCTCGAGCAGGTCCCATGAGCTGCGCGGGGTTGGGGGGGAAAATCGGTTCGTCAAAACCCCCTGGACCCCGATCTACCGAGGCGGAAACTCGTCGCAGTTTGGGAAAACCCCATGCTGTTAATCGACGCCAATAACAATAACGACCCTGACCCACCCCCCTCAGAGCATGGCAACGGGTCAGCGAGCCACAAGCCCTCAGCCCGAGATGCACGCCCCCCGACCCCAGGCAGAGGCCAAAAAGACTGGTCAAGAGTTTTTGCGAGAACGAGGGAGCGACAGTTTTGCCAGCCGAAGAGGGCAAGACAAGAACGCCACAACCAGACCCGGGGCTTGCTCACATCAGAGAAAGGGAGCGAACC
Organism: Penaeus monodon; assembly: GCF_015228065.2. Lineage (NCBI taxonomy): Eukaryota > Metazoa > Arthropoda > Malacostraca > Decapoda > Penaeidae > Penaeus > Penaeus monodon. Next base: position 8,865 of record NW_023660073.1, on the reverse strand, counting down.
CGATAACTCAGGGGCGTTTTTTTTTCCCGGGGAATAAAGATCAACAAAGCAGTTGCAAAAATCAGCCCCGGGCGATGACGGGATCTTCCCCTCATCTCCCGTGGGACTGGAATGAGCTTGCATTTCCTGAAAATCATCAACAGATCCTGGGAAACTTCCACTTACCCCAGAGTGGAAAAGGGCTACCCCAATACCCCTCCCTAAACCAAAGGAGCCCGGGGGGTATGCCCATCTCCTCCTAGTGTCTGGCCAAGACTGCCCCAGAGGATGGGACTGAACCCGGGTCCAAGGGGGAAATGGGAGCCCCACATGAACACCTCCACGGGTTCACCAGGGGCATGAGCACAGCGCCCCCCGCATAGCCACGCTCTTGAGCACAATAAAAAGGGCGCATCTGTGGCGTATTTCCCTTTACCCGGGGAAGGCTTTTGAATTGGGGAAGTCCTCGCCATTCAGGGGGAAAACCTGATCCCAAAAAGGAACGAGGAAGCTCTTGGCTTGGAAGGGGACTACTTTGAAAGAAAAACCCGTTCAAATTCCAAAGGTCACCATCACACACATGCCACAGAAAAAAGGAACGCACGGGTGGGGTTTTCTCCAGCCCTTTTTAACACAAATGTCCGATCCCCAAAATAAACCCCAGTGGGGTGCAAGATCTCTCCTATGAGGCGTCTGCTATCACTCCAGGGCACATTGCCCAAACAAAGCCCCGCGTTGTTGGGCTTTGGATGAGGAGTGTTAGGACAGGATAAAGATCCTGAGCCAAATCCAAAAGGCCATGGGTTTGAGACAGGAGTTCAAGGACAAGTCTGAAAAATCCCGGGAAGGACTTGGGGTGGGTTTTAGGAATACTTACCTTGGGGTAAGGGTAGACGGACCCCCCTTCCGCCAGGAGGTCCAGTACCTCTTGACCGAACAAAGGCAAGCTGTCTGTCATGAGAGTAAGAGGGAAGACGCAAGGGGCCAGACACAGAGTATAAGATCATTCTACGTACTGCTGTCAGGCCCCTTGTAGACTATGCCCCCCTCGCTCTGATTGGCACAAAGAGAAAATATAAAGACCGATGGGGGACAGTCCAAAACGAAGCCCCCAGGGTATTCTGGGTGCCCCAAGGGGGCCAAGGTCCCAAAACCCCCCAGTGGGACAAACCCTTTTCCCCCTTTGGGCCCCACGAATTTTATCTAACGGCAGCCCCAAATTTTATCAAAGGTCATCAGGTCCAGGAACACAAGCCTAAGACAAAAAATAGTCAGGGCCCTAGAACAAAAACAACGAGCTGTTTTCAAACAAAATCCGGCTGTTCACACAGCCAGGGTGCTAATACGCCCTCAGCTCAAAGAACCACACTGGCCAAGGGCATGGGTCCCCACCCCTGACTTTTCAAGCTCCGCCCTGGGCACAAAAATCGATAGAGTTTTCGGTATGAGACTGGCAAGCAAAAAGAATGAATATTGTACGCCTAGCCTAAAGCAGAAAAAACCCCGAGGGTCATGGCAACCCTCACCCCTCCGGGGGGCCGAACATATTTCACAGACGGATCGGCGATCCCTTGACCCACACTGCGGCGCCGGGTTGCAGCAAGGGGCCACAATATCCCGAGGGTAACAGACAACGCCCTCGCTACAGGCAAAAGGTAGTTGCTACTGGGGCACTGAGCACGCGTCCCTGAGGAAAGGACCCCGGGTCATACACACGACCCAAAAGGAGCCGTTTGACGTCTTCAGCAGCGCTCACCCATGACAACATCTACCCCTGCAATTCGGCAAAAAACACAAAGGATGCTGCCCGGGTAGAAGAATTTCATAAACTGGGTTTCCCCGCCTATAGGGATCAGAGGGGAAGAGCTTGCTCAGATTAGCCAAACGGCCCGGGGAGCCCCAAAAACTCATGATAAAAATCGAGCCGAAAATTTTCTTAGGAGAAGTGTAGGTGGCGGCCCAAACCTTTCCCCCTGCAGTTCCAGAGGGAAACGGACATTCCCCCTGCCAAAATGGACTCAGATTCCACAGGCTATGAACCCCTGGCACTTCCCGAAAAAAACAAAGAGGGACCGAAGTCATTTTTGCCCAAAAAGGCCTAGGTTACCCTGTGCTGGCGATTATACAAACCGTAGAACTGAAAGGGGGTGTTTCATGCATTGCGGCGAACCCAACGCCACACTTAAAAATTTGGGAATTTGGGCACACGCAATTCCTAAAACAAACCCCAAGAACAAGCCGTCGTGCTGGGAAAAAAGATTATCGAGTGCTTCCCCCAGGCTACAGGAGCGCCTGTGGCAATCCCCCCGCCACGGTAAACAAACCCAGTGTCAGACCCAACAAATGGACAGCCATAAAAAATGAAAGGCCGGGCCCAAAATGAAAAGGCCCCCCGGCGAAGCCAGAAATTTTGCAAATTCAAGCAAGAAGCAAGACCCGACCTTTGGGGTCTTTCAAAGAATAAAATGGGGCGGTTACCCGGTAGTCACTTTGCCCCTTCGGCCCGTAGGGGTGTGGGACGCGCCCACGGCTATAAACGGAAAGATTCAAAGGACCCCGAAATTTTCAAATTGCACGGACTCTGACCCCTTTCCCGTGATTATGGGAGTGCACTCGTGCAATTGCATAAGGCAGACACGCGAATCAGAAGACGAGCAGGATGGAGATGTTCTACGGAAAAAGGGAGAAAAAAAATAATATACTCCTGAAAAAAAGATAAAATAATAAAAAAAAAAAATAAAAAAATAATAAAAGCCTTCTATCATTATCATGTTATTCTATGTTCATACCTTGCTTACTTGTTTTTGTTCTGTTTTTGTTTCCTGTCTCGTATCATATTTACTTAATGATATTTACCCGCTTTTTTGCTTTACCACTTTTGTTGACTCCTTATTTTCTCTCTGCTGTTTTTGTTCTGTCTTCGTCCTTATACTATGTTATTATTATGTTATTATTGCTAATCACCATTTTTATCACAATTACCTATGTCTATCTATGTAACCCTGCTCCCTTTCGTTCCCACCCCCAATTGCAATAGTCAGACCAAGTTGTCAGTTCCCCACGATTGATATATAATATACCACTTTATTCTTTTATTAACCACCACTCAAATCACCTCATCCTCATCACATCTCACCCATCCCACTCTGTCTCTATCAGATTTATTTCCCCTTGATCACCCATTACTCACCGTTTTATGTAACATACTTCTCATTCGGCCACTGGAGTCCCCCAGCCTCTTTCTTTTCTTGTTCTCAGCATCTAAAAAACAAAATACAAAATTAAAATAAAGATAAACAAAATATAAAAGTTTAAAATAATAAAATAAAATAAAAAAACTAAGTTATTTATTCTATTCACTTAATTATAAATTAAACTTGTTCTTGTTCTGTTTTCTTTAAAAAAAATAAATAAATAAAAAAAATAAAAAGTAATAAAACCAATAAAAATCATTTAGTTGAATTAAGATTAATATTCTTGTTACCACAATCCACTCTCCTTGTTAATCTAGTTAAAAAAAAAAAAAAAAAAAAAAAAAAAAAAAAAAAAACAAAAAACGTAAAAATAGAAATAGTATAAAAAAAAACAAAAATAAATATATAAAATATATAACTATATATATATTTATTACAAAAAAAAGAGGCGTTTACTTCAAATAATAAATAACAATAACGTAATCATCGGCTACTTTTCGCAAATAACATAGAAATAGATCAATGACTGACCTCCCCCCCTCCCCCTCGATCCAGACATGAATGAGAAATATAAATTCAATATATTTACTATGCAAGGGGTTTTCGCCCCCCTACTTTTCCAATCTCTAACTTCCTTAAATTTCACCACTTCACCTTCTTCCCCCCTCCCTCGATTTCTTCCCCTCTTTACT
>NW_023660072.1:0-20032 GCF_015228065.2 Penaeus monodon | reverse complement strand
ATAAAAATAGAAAGTTATAGAGCTAGGTCAGCACATCTGAGAGATGAAAACACGTATAAACCCTTACTTAATCCACAGGAGGAGCTGCAGAGAGTACAAGAAGAAGGTAAAAGGTTGGTGAGCAGGTTCTACTGCCTAGACTCACCAACAGGAAAAAGATCTAGTTTCTCAGCAGCACAGAGGGACGCTTTGTTAGCCCATAAAGCAAGCATCCCCACTGGTACATCCTCCCAAAACACACAAAAAAATGGATGAGGAGACAGGAACATGGCCAGGCAGGCCAGTCCTCAGTGGCTGCTGTGCACCCACAAGACCAGTGGACAGATTATTAACAACCTTTCTTTCACCCTTACTAGAGTTACTCCCAGAGAGACTGCAGACACAACCCATTTTCTGAGGAAGCTGAGGGAGGCCCCCCGACTAGAAGGAGAAATCTACCTCTTTTCCTTTGACATTGTGTCTTTATATCCTTCCATTCCACAGGAAGAGGCAGCTTGGGTAGTAGCAAATTTTTATGAAAAGAATTTCGGATATGTACAGGGCAGGTTAAAAGACTTATATAATATAACTGCCCCCCCTCCTTACCTAATCCAGGAGGGAATTGAGCATATTCTATCAGGGACTTTACTGAGGTTCGACAACAAATTTTACCAGCAAATGAAGGGCACAGCAATAGGAGCCTCAGTATCAGTGGCAGTGGCTGAGATCTTTGTCCATGTGAGTATTGAACAGAAAAGGAAGGAAATAGAAAAACAACCAATTTTGTTTTACAGATATATTGATGACATCTTTGGAGTTTTTCAGGGCACAGAGGAAGACCTTCAAAAATACTACAAGAAACTCAACCAGTTTCCACCCAGATCTAAGATTTACTGTAGAATTTGATAAAAATAGATTACCCTTTCTAGATACGACGGTATATGTAGATAAGGAAGGCTTCCTACAGACAACAGTGTACCACAAACCTTCGAATACTCATCAATACCTCCATTTTCAGTCGAGCCATCATCCCAACCTGAAGAAAAGCCTCCCTTTCTCACAGGGAATCAGGGTAAAAAGGATAGTAAGCGACCCTGAACACCTGGAGATAGCTTTAAATGAAATGTTCAGTTTTTTCAGAGCAGAGGATATAATGAGAAGATCCTTGAATTAACAAAAAATAGACTTGATAAAATACCGAGAGAGACACTCTTGGAGTTCAAAAGAAAAGGAGAATTAAACAGATTAATATTTCCAATGCTCTATTCTCAGAATATTGCAGGGCCACTCCGCAAGTCCATCAATCAAATATGGAAATGGACACAGGAGAGGGCCAGGGACACACCTTGGGAAGCGAGCCTGAACGGCCCTCCACCCATGATAGCCTGGAAAAAAGATAAGACAATAGCTGAAAAACTAATAAGAGCAGAGTTTCCCTCTCCTTTGCTCATGGAGAGAACAGCCCTTTCTAGTACATAATTTTATATCAAAGATACCACATTACATAATTTTATATCAATGTTACCCAGCTATGGAAGATTCTATATATATTATGTTATATAGTGCATCGTATATTGTATCACATATTGTGGGGGGGGTTTTAAGTTACTGTATAATCCTTAGTAGTGTATAATATGTGATATATAAGGTTGTATATGCTGAGGTGTTAAATAGTAAGTAATGTGGTATATATAATATGGTATGTGATATGATATATTATTGCGATGAAATTTGTTGTGTCATGTTGCATATGTATGTGTGTATATAGGTATATGCATATGTATTTTACATGGACCTTTCCCTTTCACTTTCAAGGTTTTGTGATACAACACATAAAAATGTATTTAAAGGGAAATGTAATTCCTTTTCTTTTTAATAAGAATAACAATGCACCAGATTTTAAAAATAAGGGCCCACAGACATCTTTGCCAATTTTTTACAAAAAGTAATTTTTACAAATATTATATAAAAGTACATAAAAAGGGAAATGGAATTTTTTTTTTATGGGGATATAAAAAAAACAGGGTCAATAAAAAACCAAGGAAAATAAACTTTTAATTTCCTATGATACAAGGCCACCCCCGATAAAGGCCGCACAAAATCTTGAGATAAATTAAAAAAAGAATTAAAGTAATAAGAAAATAAATTCTTATAAAACTAAATAGGAAAATATACTTACTGTTTTATTTCTCTTTTTTTACCCACCTAATAAAAAACAAAATCTTTGGGGGAAGTACAAAAGGTTTGTTTTACCCAAAATTTAAACAAAAATAAAGAATAAAAATCTATATGAGAAAAATTAATTCTTATAACAAAAAGTAATGAGGAAATATACCCCCCCCAACCTTTAAAAACAACCACCCAATTAAAAAACAAATCTCTGGAAAAATACAAAAAGGTTCCTGGAAAGGTATTGAAGAAATATATAAGGAAGGGAAATGTAACAATGGGCTGGGGTTACTGATTGACGAGCAGGAGGTTTCCCCCTCCCCCTTCACTTCATGGAGGAGGTGGAGGCAGGCCACAAACAATGGAAAAAAGGATGTAGGGGTAGGGAACCTTTTTGGGCCAGTGTATTACCCACCAAGCCAAAAGGATGGAATCCGGAGGACCCCCGAGGAGGGGGTGACAACCTAGCCTTACGGGGGAGGACACGGGAGGGAAAAAGGGGGGGGCGGGGGCACCCTGGCCAAAACACCCCCCAACCTTCCCCTCGCCACACCCACCGGACTTTCCCTTTCCTCTTCCCTCAAGAAAAGGGAGAGCGAAAAGTTAAAAACCATAGGGAACCTATTAAAATTAATTTTCAATTTAAATATTAATAATAACCAATTATTGGGGGTTTCGAGTTACATTAATTTCTTGGGGGATATTAGAATGGGTACCCCAATAGGAAAAAGAAAAAAAGGGAAAAGATTATTTTTTCAGGGAAAGGCCTTCCTTTCATGATTTGTAATGGGGGGTCTATGGTGTTTATGCATTTATTATGGTGGGAGTTATATTCCAATCAATAAAACATATTAGTATAGTATATTGTTAGGGTGTTATATTTAGTATAAAAACAACATTATATAGTTATTGCATGGTATTTATTAATTAATATATAAAGATTTTAAGATGGGGGGAAATTTATTTACTTTATTTTTTATGCTATATGTCTACCCTTGGTGGCCCAACTGTAAATATTAATGGTTTATATTGGGGGAATACCTTTATGGTACATGGGGGGGGCTTTTGATATAAGTATTTATGAATTATTATTGTATGGGAACCATCAAACAAGTTGCTTTGTATACTTGTTATGTGGGGCCAGTATTTGGATATAAGAATTATTTCTGTTAAAATGTATAGGTTTGTAGGGGTTAAGTTTGGGTATTGTGTATGTATTTATGGGTGTGATATGTAAGGGTAATATTGTCTAAGTTACTGTGGCATGTATGTTATAGGCTATATTAGGCTCATGTAAATAGTGGAGTTATGCGAACTTTGTTATTTTCTTTAACCAAGTTGGGAAACTTGTCCCCCGTGGTTGTGTGATTTTTACAAAACACACATAGTTTTTCATTTTTTCATTTTTAAAGGGAGGATTTTTTTTTCAATTTTTAAAAGAGGGGAAATTATTACCCCTTTCCTAAAAAAATGTAAGAAGGGAACTTGGGCCAGTCATTTATAACAAAAGAAAAATATGATGATTAAACAAGAAAGCAGGAAATTGGCAAGACAAAACATGTGTTGCCTGTTTTTCCATGATTACAAAACACACCCCGATGGAAGGGGGAAATTTTTCAGGTTTTTGGAAGGCGGGCGTAAAAAAAACATTTTCCTTATGGGAAGGCATATATAAAGGGAAATTTAAGGAAAATATTTTTTGTAGCTTAAAACATGGGGGAAAATTATTTTTAAACCTTCCTTTTCTTGAAAAAACAATCTTGAAAATATTGGGAGGGGGTTTTTGGAAATTAATTAAAGGGAAACATGTAACAGGGAACATACAACAAAAAATTAAAGTGAAAAAACAATGGAATTATTATTTTGTTATGTCTTTATGCACTTGCCGGTTTTTATTGTGTTGGTTTCCCCCCCCCCCCCCTTTTGTGGTATTATGGTTTAGAATAACATTTTAATTGGTGCGCATTTACAATGGGTATTGTTATTATTGGATGGCTTATTTGCAAAATGTTGGGGGGGCTTTAGGTTAAAATATTATATCATTTACTGTTGTGGTTGGGTGTGTTGTATATTTTATTTATATATATTGGTAGTTATGTATTAGATATATAATTATAGATTTATATTATATAAAATGGTATATGTGTATGGTGGATGTTAATTAATATATGTATAATAACTTGTAATGTGTATTGTGTGTGTTTGTTTTATGTATGTATAATGTAGGTATGTGTATATTGTGTTGTTACGTGCGTATTCATGGGGCTGTTTAAATACGGGGTATATATTAAATTTATATTTATCTATATTTAATTTTTTGTAGGAGGTATGTGTGTGTTGTGCCATGTGTATGGGGTATTGGCACTATGTATAATGTATGTTGTGATATGTGTATATAGTTGTTATAGTAATTAATTGGTTATGGTGGGGTGTATGTACCTATGTATGTTATGTGTTTTGCCCCCCAACATTGTATATGTGCGTAAAAGTTGTATGTAGGGTATAAAAGGCCATAATTATATTGTTTTTATGATAAGGTTGTATTATATTTTTTTACATGGAAAAACCTGTCCCATTTCACTGTTTTTTGGTCTTCTGGATAAACAACCAAAAACATAAAAAAATTGTTTTTAAAGTGGAGGTATTTTTATACCCTTCTTGGGGGATTGTTGTAAGGGGAAAAATTTTACACGGTAGGGACCCACAATGTTTTTCCAATGGGCAGGAAAAATATAATTAATTTGGTGGCCTTTGATTTCTTCATGGGATGCCCAAAAGCCCACCCGGAGTGAAAGGGCTACAGATCTTACGAAATAATTGTTAAAGTTTTTGAGGCCCATAAGATTTAAAGAAATTTCTTAAGAAATAATTATTTTTTAACTCTAAAACAAGGGGAAAAAAATATATATTCTTTTCCTTTTTAAGCTTCCCACCCAGGAAAAAGTGATGGGTTTAAGGGTTTTCTAATCCCACCTTCATGGGTCTCTTTTCTATTACAAAACAACATTAATATTTCACTTTTAAAAAAGGGAATATATTTTTTACCTTTCTTGGGAAGTTGGGTAAAAAAAAATTACAGGGTTAGATTTTCAAAGAAATTAAGGAGAGTTATTGTAGTAAGTTGGAAAAATTTTTCCACCCATATAATATTTTTATTTCTTTTGGAAAAATGTAGAAAATAAAAAATATCTAAATTTTACCATAACAATAAATGGCAGGAAAAATATGTTGGACTTGGATCTTCAAAATCCCCCCAGTCCAAAAAACCCGATAAAGGGCCTTCAGATCTTAGGGGGGAACAAATATAAAAAAGTTGAAACCTTGAGGCACAGAATAAAAAGGAAATTAAAGACCAAATAAGGGCCCGGGCCCCACCCCCCCAACCCCCCCCCCCCGACTATACCCTTTCTCCCACCCTTCCCACTATACACTGTTAAATTTTTTCCCCCCCACCTCAGGGGAAACGGAGAGTTTTAAATATAGGAAAAATTAAGGGTCCTATGGGGTATTATCCCACATATAATTTATTTTTTATTTTCTTTAGAAAAAATGGGGAAAGGAAATAAAACAAAAATTATTAAGACTTATTGGGAATTTATACCCATAGGGGGGACCTTAATTTATATTACTTTCCAATCCTTTTTTCCCTTGGAGGTGGGAATTTTAAAAACAGAGGGGGAAAAAAAAAAAAAGGGGATAAATTTCCCTTATTTTTCCTTAAATTCTTTTATCTGTGGCTCACATAAGTTCATGTTTATTATTTCCTAGAATCTGGAGCTTTATCGGGGTTCTTGTTATTTTTTGAAAAGATTCCCCAGGGGACATATTTTCCTGGGCCCATTATTTGTTTAATTGGTAAATATTAATTTTTTTTGATTTCCTCCATTTTCAAAAGAAATTTTTTAAAAATTATTATATGTGGATATCCCACTCTTACAATAAAAACCTCTTTATTTTCTGTGAATCTACTTGTAATTTTTTACACCCCCCCACCTCCCAAAGAAAAAGGCTATATTATTTTCCCTTTTTTTAAAAAGGCAATATTTAAATGTGTGTTTTGTATACAAAAGGAGGGCAACACATTGAAAGGTGGATAGAACCTTAACCCCATCCTTTTTCCTGGGGTTTTGGGGGAGCTTAAAAAAACAAGGAAAAAGAATATTTAACAAATTTTTCCCCTTGTGTTTTAGTTAAAATAAGTATTTCTTAATTTCTTTCTTTATCTTTTGGGGGGCTTTTTTCCTTCATAAAAAAAAAAAACTGTATTATTTCTAAGGGATTCTGAGGCCTTTCAATTCGGGTTGGCCTTTGCAATCATGGAAGATCAAAGGGCACACCAAATATTTTTCCCTGCCATTTTGAAAATATTGTGTCTTACTGTTTTAATTTTCTTTTAACAACATCCAAGGAAAAAGGTATAAAATTTCTTCTTTAAAAAAAAAAAAACCAAAGTTTTATGTGTTGTAATCAGGAAGGGGACCAAAAAAAAAAAGTGAAAAAGGGGGGGGAAAAGGTTTTTCAGGTTAAAAAATTATATACACACTCATATTTAATATATTATTTGCTTATTTTAACCTTACATTAACACACTTTACCGCACATATTTACATTATGGTGCCCCACACACATATTACATGTTTAAACATATATTACAACCCCACATCACCCATATTAATTACAAAAAATATTATAACAAAAACATATTTTAACACATTAACATAGTACAATTATGGGGCATTAACCCCATACACCATGCACACCCACAACCAAACAATTTTACACACCCATTTTATATATATATATATATTATTTATATACCTTATACATGCCCCATATTCTTTAACCGGCCACGTACACCCACATATTTACACAATACCATAACCATATATACCTTTACCTTTACCCACTCCCCACAACCTAACACATTCCCCAATATTTTACATAGATTATTACAATTACAACATTACAACATATTAAACATAATAATTTATATTATATTATATATATATATAACACCCCCATAACCCCACCCTACCACATAAATTATATTACCCCAGATATATACACCACCCCAAAAACAATTATATTAGATTATCTAAAAAACCTACAAAGCCCAAACTCCATGAAATTGGTGTCATTGTTTTTGGCATAAGCAATTCAAATAAAAAAAAAACCATACCATGTAATTTTTTGCCCACAACCTAAACAAATTGGAATTTCTACCATCTCTAAAAAAACACCCAAAAGCACCCAATCCAACAATATAAAAAACAAAAAAAACGCAAGTGGCATAAAAAGGGCCCATTACAACACTAAATAATTCCCATTGTTTTAATTTTTTGTATGTATCTAACCATGTTCCTTTTATATTTGCAAAAAAACAAAAACAAAAAAACCCTTTTCATATTTTCCAAGATTGTTTTTCTTAAAGGAAAGGGGAACAGGGTACATATTTCCCATTGTTTAGCTACAAAAAAAAAAAATATTCTTGAATTTTCTTATAATTGCTCATTTAAGGGGATTTTTACACCTCTCCAAAAAACTGATCCTCATTCGGGTGTTGTATTCATTGAAAAAAAACAGGGGCCCCCAAACCAACAATTTTTTTCTTTTGCCCAATTCTTTTGCTTTTCCTTTTTGTTATTCATTTCATTATTTTTTCTTTGTTAATTTTAACTTGGCACATTTCTTACAATTTTTTTTAAGGCAAAGGTAAAAAATATTTCTCTTTAAAAAAAAATGGAAAAAAAAAATACCTCTTTAAAATGGGGGGAAAAATGGTGAAAATAGGGTGTTTGTATCCCCACCCCCACAAAAAACCAAGGGAAAAGTTTTTCCATTGTAAAGAAAATTACTAACAGGCATTTTTTTAACCTCAAACATATTACAATGATGCCTACTTATATCTATAATACCATGCACCATTAAACCTGATTTACACATTATTTTACCGACATATTTACACAACCCAATATTTTACATAACACCCCCATTTTCTTAACCAACCTTTAAAACCTTTTCAACATAAATTTTACAATTCCCAGGAAAAATATCTCTATTATCATTACTGGCCAACCTTAACAGTATTTACAAAAAAAAGGGCAAATGTTTCATATAACAATATATTCACTTATCACTTATATTCAAGGCCAATGGTTACCATTTAAAAAAAGGTATTACCCCAAATATTAAAAAAAACAAAAACCATTAATATACCCCAGGCACCACGGTATTAAAATATAGCATAAACATAGTATATTCATCTTAAAAATTCTTTATATAATGAATATTAATATTACCATGCAATTTTAAAACTATATGTTAATTGTACTATAATAAACCACCACCCCTACAAAATTATGACTATTTATAAATATTAGTGTGGATACTAAACTCCATTTATCAAAATGGGGCATTACCACCCATAAGGGGGGGGACCAATTACAACATGATGAAAAGCTTGCTTGAAAAATTTATCTTTCCTTTTCTTTCCACTATGTTGTGTTTACCAGTTAATATTTCCCAAATTTATTTTGTTTTAACTGGGGAAAAAAACCCCCATAATTTGGTATTAATTTAATATTATTTATTATTATTAGGGTTCCCCCCCCCCCCCCCCCCCTATTGTTAAAACTTAGACTCTCTTTTCATTGAGGAAGTAGGATGGACAAGTCCGGGGGTGGGTGTGCCGGGGGGGGCGGAGGTTGGGGGGGTTGCACGGGGGGCCCCCGCCTTTTTCCTCGTCCCTTCCGTTAAAGGGCTAGGGTGGTCTCTCGGGGTGCCCTCGGGATTCATTCTTTGGCTGTTGGGTATCAACAAAACTGCAAGGTTTTCCCTATCTTTTTGCCATTTGTGTGCTGCTCGCTCCATGAGGTGGGAAGGGAGGGGAAAAACTCTTGCTTCTCAATCAAGTTTACCCCCAAGGCCATTGTACATTTTTCCACTCCACCTCGATTATAATTCTTTCATTCTTTCAGGAAAACCTTTTGTTATTTCAGGGGGACGATTGTTTAATTGGGTGTTGTTAAGGGGTTTGTATATTTTTCTTTCTTATTTTTTTTGGTATATTAAGATTTATTTTCTATTATATATTTTTTATTTTTATTTTTTTAATTGGTAAAAAAACCTTTGTACTTCAAAGATTGTTTTTTATTAGGGGTGTTAAAAAAAAAAAGAGGAAGAAAGAAAAAACAAGTTATATATTTCCTATTTAGTTCTAAGAATTATTTCCTTTAATTACCTTTTAAAATTTCTTTTTAATTTTCTCAAGGGGATTTGTGCCTTTATTCGGGGTCGCTGGTATCAATAAAAGAATTCAAAAAAAAGGTTATAATAAATTTTCGTGTTAAAATTTGACTTGTTTATAATCCCCATAAAAATCATTCCTTTTATACTTTTTTTATATATTGTAATTTTTTGTAAAAAATTGCCAAAAGATTTCTGGGTCCTTTTTTATCTGGTGCTGAATTCTTATTAAAAAAAGGGAAAGGGATAACCAATTTCCCTTTAAAATAACATTTATTGGTGGTTGTATACAAAAACCTGAAAAAGTGAAAGGGGGGGGAAAAACGGTTCCATGTAAAAAATGACATCTGCACTATAACCCTATGTTACCACACATTTTACATATGCAAAAAAACATTGGACCACACACAAAACCTTCCATCTGCGGCCAATTTAAATTCTTTATACATTCCACACACCCAACTTACCAGTGCCCACACAGATTATATATACACCCATAACTTTTTTTACTATTTTACAACCCACACCTCCCCCCAGGCCATATACAAACCTTATATATTCACCATTATTATTTACCAACTACTAAACAGGGAATTATTTACAAAATAGCTTTTTAAAAAAACCCCCCCCCCCACGAATATGGTGGGATTCTTTTTGTACAATATACGAATGCCACTATTATCACAACATAATATATAATAGGAAATCTTTCCATAGCTGGGTAAAACATTGATATAAAAAAATTACTCGTAATGGGTGGTAATCTTTGGGATATAAAAATTTTATGTACTAGAAAAAGGGGGCGGTTCCCTCTTTCCCTGGAGCACATAAGGGGGAGTTGAGGGGAAAAAAAAATCTGGGTTTTCTTTATAGTTTTTTTCAGCTATTGTCTTGAATCTTTTTTTTTCCGGGCCTTAATTTCATGGTGGGAGGGGGGGGGGCCGTTCAGGCTCGCCTTCCCAAGGTGTTGGTCCCCTTGGGCCCTCTCCCTGTGTCCCTTACCATATTTGATTGATGGACTTGCGGGGAAAAGTTGGCCCTGGCATATTCTGAGAATCAGAAGGCATTGGGCAAATATTAATTCTGTCTTAAATTCTCCCTTTTCTTTTTGAACTCCAAGGTTTAGTGGGTCTCTTCTTCGGGTAATTTTTATCCAAGGTCTATTTTTTGTTAAATTTAAAAAGGGGATGCTTTCTCCATTCTTATTCCTTCTTTGCTCTGGAGAAAAAAAAACTTGAAAACATTTTTCCCCATTTTTTAAAAAGCTATCTCCCAGGTGTTTCCGGGTCGCTTTTATATCAAAAAAAAAAAACCCCCGAAAAGCCCCCCCTTAAAGCCTTAGGGAGACAAAAAAGGCCCGGAAAAATTAAAAACCCCCCCTTCCCCCTTTTTTTTAAAAAGAAAAAAAAATAATAAAAAATTAAATTAAAAACATATTTTTTTCAAAATTGGAAAAAATAAATTAAAAAGGGGAAAAATTTTAGGTTATATTTTATGGTATTTTTTTTAAAATTATAAAAAATATTTTTTTTTGGGGGGTTTTTATATTAAAAAATTTTTGGGAATTTTTTTAATTAAAAAAAAGATTTTAAATAAAAATTGGTTTTTCTTTTTTAAAATTTTTTCCCGTTTTTAATTTTATATTAAATATTTATGGGGGCTTGAAATTTTTGAAATTTTTGGACAATTCTTTTATTTTATGTATATATTTTTTAAATTTTTTAATTTATTTTTTAAGTGGTTAGGGGGGTTTTTTTTTTTTGGGGGGTTATGAAAATTTTTTGCAGAAGTATTTTTAAAAAGGGATATTATTTTGAAGGTTTTTTTAAAAAATTTTTTTTTTGGGGGGGAAAAAAAACATTTTTTTTTTTTTTTTTTTTAAAAAATTTTATTTTAAAAATTAAAAATTATATTCAAAAAAAATTTATCGGCAAAGGAAAAAGGGCCTTTTTTTCTGAAAAAACCCCCTTTGGTCTTTTTTTTAAAAAACCCAAAAAATTTAAAGTTTAAAAAAATTTTTTTTAAAACAGGGAAAAAAAAATTTCCTTAAAAAATTTAAAATATATTTTTTAAATTTTAAAAACATAAAAAAAAAAAATTAAACAATAATTTAAATTTTTTTTAGCCCTTTTATTTTTCTTTTTTATATGGTAAATAATTTTTTGGCTTAAGGGTTTGATATGTGTTATAATTTGGGTTTTGGTTTTATATATATATGGTGGTTTTGTATTTTGAAAATGTATTTTATATATTATAATTTTTTACAAACTTTCATTTTCAAACAACACTAATTATTTAAAAACCCCCAACTTCCAAAAAAATTTTAAACCAATTAAAGCCAATAATTTTTCCCCAAAATAACAAAAAAAAAATAAAAAGATGATAAAGCAAACAAAAATTATTTTAATTTTTTATGTAAAGCCTTTAATTTTAAAAAAATATATTAAGATTTTTTTCTAAAAAAAGGAAAATTTTTCCCTTTTTACACAAAAAACAATTTTCTTTTAAGTCAAGGTTTTTCCCTTCCAAAAAAATACATTATTTTGATAAAAAATAAAAAAACACACAACCCCAATTTCTCTGAATCAATTTTTTTTTGAAATGAAAATTTTTGGGAAAAGGAAATTTCTCTTTTAAAAATGAAAATCCTCTTTAAAAGAAAATAAAAAATATGTGTTTTATCCCCAAAACGGGGAAAGTTATGAAGAAAAACACGCTACCCCTTCAGAAAAAATCCGCCCAAAAAACCCCCTTCACACCCATTCCCTCCCTTCCTCAAATAAAAAAATATTTAACATAGCCAAAAATAAAAATTTATAAATAACAATATTTTTCGAGTCCCAAAAATTTTATATTAATGTCCAATATAAAAGAAAAAAGATATTTTAAAACTTTTATTTTTATCCCAAATTTAATGTTATAATTAAACAAAAATTACTATAAAATATTTGTGTATAACCCATAAATGCTTTACCCCATAACCATAAAACAGAGAATTTCTAAAATATTTTTCCTTTTTTTCCTTTTGGGGTACCTTAATACCAAATTATGACTCGAAAACCATAGTTTTTAATTATATTATTTTTATTATAGGTCATGTTAACTTAGCCCCTTTTTTCTTTTGAGGAAGAGGGGGAGCCCGGTGGTGGCGAGGGGGGGTGGGGGTTGCGGCCCCCTTTCCCTTTTCCCCCGAAGGCTAGGTGTTTCGGGGTCCCCGGTTTCACTTTGGTGTGGTATACAAACGGGGCGGGCCCCATCTTTTCCTTTGTGTGCTCTCCTCCATGAGTAAAGGGGGAGGGGAACTCTGCTTCATCAGTACCCCCAGCCTTGAATTTCCCCCTCTATTATTTTTTCATTTTTCAAAAACCTTTTGTTTTTCAGAGATTGTTTTTTTTGTGTGTTTTTAGGTGTATATTTCTCTTTTTTTTGTTATAAGATTTTTTTTCTATATATTTTTTATTTTTTTTTTAAATTTTTTGAAAAAACCCTTTTGACTTCAAAGATTGTTTTATTGGGAAAAGGAAAAAAACGGGATAATTTTCCTTATTTGTTATAAGATTATTTTTTAATTACTTTAATTTTTTTTAATTATCTAAATTTTGCTTTATCGGGTGCGATCATAAAAATTTAAAAAGTTTTAATTTCTTTTTATTTGAGTTTTATACCCCATAAAATATTCCTTTATTATTTTATATATTTTTAAATTTTTTAAAATTGCAAAGATCTGTGTTTTATCTTTGCTGTACTTATAAAAAGAAAGGGAAAATTCCCTTTAAAATACATTATGTTTGTATCACAAAACCTTGAAAGGGGGGCACAAGCAGCCACTGAGGACGGCCCCCCTGCCTGGGGCCATGTTTTTTCCCCCTGTCTCCTCAATACCCCCACTTTTTTTGTGTGTTTTTTTTATTTTGGGGAGGGATGTTGTACCAGTTTTTGGGGGATGCCTTTGCTTTATGGGGCTACATGTGGCCGGGTCCCCAACCCTCTGTTGGGCCTGGCCTGAGACAAACTAGAGTCTTTTTTTTTTTCCTGTTGGTTGAATTTCCCTAAGGCCCCCAAAGTTAAGAACCTGCTTCAACCAAGCTTTTAACCTTTCCCTTTTCCCCTTGCTACTTCACCTTTCGCAGCTCCCGCCCTGTGATTTTAAGTAAGGGGGGGTTTATACGTGTTTGTTTTTTTTCATCTCTCCCCAAATTGTGCTTTGGACCCCATTAGCCCCCCCCCCCCCCCCCTCTATAAACCTTTTCCTTATTTTGAGTTACTACCAAAGCCATTCTTATCCGGCTTTTTTTTTAAATTTACAATTTATTTGGGTCCCCTTTTTATTCTTTCTTTTAGGGCCTGAGATTTTCCGTCTCTTTTTAAGTTTGGGGGGTCCCCCCTCGTTTTTTTCTTGTGCACAAAGCCCCCTCTAAAATTTGGGTACCCCCCCCCCCCCTCTTCCTCCCTTTTATTCTTTCCCTCCTTTAGTTCCTGGCATTTTTTTTGGGGGGGTTTTCTTAATTCGTCCTTTAGGCCCCTTCGGGATTTTTGGGGGGGGTAAGAACCACACTCCCTAAGCTTTTTATATGTGGGGGGTTTTTATACTTTGGAGTGAGGGGAGGTCCCCAGAAAAGCTGGAGGTGTTTTTATTTCTGTTTTTCTAGAGGGCCCCTTTTTCCAGAAGGGAAAAAAGAGCTTAAATTCAACAAGTTAAGGGGGGCGGGGGGAAAGGGGGGGGGGCCCCCCCGGGGGAACAAAGGATCCCGTGCCCACCCTTCCTAAGGACTTGATTTCTCCTTGTGGGGTTGGGGTGGAGGGGTTTACAAAACACCTTCCAGAAACCTACCCAGATTCCCCCAACCCCGCCTCCCCCAATTTTTCTTCTCTAGATTGGCCACTGATCCCACTTTCTCCCTTTTCCCCCTTGGTCCCCCCCATGGGGGTTTGTTTCCCTCATTCCTTTTGTTGTTCTTACCTGAATTCCCCCCTGTTTTGGGTGAGTTTTGTCCACTTGTCCCCATTTTTGGGAACTTCCGAAACCCCCTGGTTTTTTCCTGACCCCTTTTTATACCCTTTTTCACTCTTGTCCTGTTGTGTCCCCCCCCCCCCTTTGGGGGGGCCCCTCCTTTTTACTGGACCCCTTGTTTTGGTGTCCCCCCTGCCCTATCATAAAAATCCTGTTGGATTCCCTCTGATCCCCCAAATTTTCTCTCCCTGTAACCTCCTCCCCTTCCCTTTTCCCATTAATGCCCTCCCCTCTTGTTCCCATAATGGTTCCACCCCTCCCCCAATTTTCCTACCCCCTGTTTTCCTTTCTGTTTCCCTCCTTGTTGCCCAGGCCCTTGGTTTCCCCTGGGGGCCTCCCGTGGGGATGGTGGGGGAGGGGGGGAGGTTTTGGGGCCCCTGGGAGCCCAAAATGGGGTTAATTTTGGGGGGTTTTGGACGGAGGGGCGGAAGAGGTGGAGGAGGGGGGGGGTTGGGTTTTTGGGGGGGAGAGGGGAGGAGAGGGGGCCCAAGGGGGGGGGACGGGTGGGAGGGAGGGTGGGGCCCGTGGAGGGGGGTTGGGGGGTAAAAGGACTGGGCCGAAGGGGTTGGTTGGGGGGGCCCCGGAAGGGGGTGTTGGGGGGGCCGAGGGTGGGGGGTGTTGTGGGGGGGCGAGGGGGTGTGTGGGGGCGAGGGGTTTGTGGGGGGGCGAAGGGTTTGGGGTGGGGGGGGGGCGGGAGGGGTGTTTGGGGGGGGGTAGCGCGGAAAGGGTTTGGTGGGGGGGCGGGAAAGGGGTTTGTGGTGGGGGGGCCGAGGGGTTGGGGGGGGTGGGGGGGGCGGAAAAAGGCCCCCGGGCGGGGGTGGTGGGGGGAGTGAAACCGGTGCCAAGTGGGCAAGGGGGGGTGGGTGGGGGGGGGGCGGGGGGGGTGGAGGGTGGATGTGAATGAAGCGAAAACCCCCGAATTTTTTCCGATCTTCTTGTTTTTTTTTCCATTTTCCCCCCTGGTTTTTTTTTTTCCTGTTTGGGGGTCCTTTTTCCTTCATTTTTGGGTTTTTAGTTTATTACCATTTTCCTCCCCCTCTTTACCTAGCATGGTTCCCCCCCCCCCCTGAACAAGCCCTTGCCCAACGTAGGTTTGGGAATCCATTTGACGCCATTTTTTCCCCCCTTGGCCTTTTAATATACCTCCTTTGTTTCCTGCTCATTTTTTTAAGAAACTGGGGAAGGGGGGGAGGTGGACCGGGTTTTTTGGTCCCTTTTTCCCCATTAAACCAGGGTTTCTCCTCTTTTTTGTGGACCTAAATCCTTTTTTTTAACTACTCCTGGTCCCCCATAAGAGGGGATGACCCAGGCGCCAATCCCTGTCCTCCTTGAAGCCGTGGGGTTTGGGGGGGGGCCCCTGGGTAAATCCGAGGGAGGCCCATTGGTTTTTTAAAAGTGAAAGTATTGGTGGGGGTAAGGGAGGGGGTTCCCCATATCAAAGTGGTGGGTCCCCCCATTTTTCCTCGTTTATATGGGGGGGCTACTTTGTGCTAGAATCCAGGGAAAATGAAGGAGGTTTTTTTAGTGGGGGGATTTTTTGTTGTTGCTGGGGTGGATCCCTGGTTTTTTTTTGAATGGGAGCACTTAAGGGGGGTTTTGCCTTCCCTGTTCTATATTCCACCCCGTCCTTCAGGTTTTTTGGGTGGTTTTTGAGGAATAACCCCCTGAGGGAGACCCCCCTACATTTTTTTGAGGAGGGGATGGGGGGCGTGTTTTTGTTTTCTCACTAGGGGGGAAAGGAGGGGAAGTGGGAGGAAACCCTTTAAAGCTGTTTTTTTGGGGGGTTGTTTTTTTTTTAATCTTCTTTTGGTCCTTCCTACTGGGGTTCCAGAAACTATGGTCCCCCATTAAAGTCTTTTTTTTTCTTTTCCCTTTGTGATTAAGTTCCCGTTTTTTTTTTTTTTTCCTCCCTCTTTAAATTGCAAAACAAGGGGCCACCCGTCCCCATCCCCCATACCTGTTTAAAAAAATACCTCCAGATCCTGGGGGGAGTTCCTTTTTTTTTTCAAGAATTTTTTCCAAACCTTTTCCTTATAGGCTTTTTTTTTTTTTGGGTTGCCAAATTCTCCTATATGTTTGGGGGTCCCTGGGAATCTATCCCTTACGTCCACTTTTACCCTAGTTTTTTAGGATTTAATGAATCTACTCTGCCCGGCGGTTTGTTTGAATCCGCTTTCGGACCTCCTCAAGCTTTGGCTTTGCTACAAGGCCCCTGGCCCCATTGGGTCCCCTTGGCCGCTTCCTGAAACACAGTAAATCACAGCTCACCTAATTCTACGTTAACCCATCTGGGGGGGGAAGGGTTGTCCCCCCCCCACCCCGTGGGGCTAGGGAAAATATCAGTTTGGGGATTGGTTTACTTTTTTACAAACCCCTGTTGGGGTTCCCCCTATTAGTTTTCCACTCTTGGTCCCCCCACATAGAAGGAGGTTTTCCTCCTGCCATGTAAGCCCCCTCCACTTTTCCCCTGATACAAAATTTTGGTTAAGAAAATGGGTTGTGTGGAAAAGTTTCCCGTTAACACCTGGACAAAAACCCTCCTGGGTTTTCTAAACGAGAAATGGCTTTTCTTGGTACTACCACAAAACTCCAATCCCTTCCCATAAGGGTTCCCTCTGGGTGACTACTTTTTTCCTGTTTTTTTTCCTTTTTTTTTCTTGAGCGGCAAAAATCGTGTAATCAGAGGAGAAAGCCCTGTCCCTATTCCCGCTTTTTTTGCTTCCCTTACCTTTTTACCCATTGCCATCCTGGTGGGGTGGGTTCCAACCTCCTGGCGGGGGACTGTAAATTAATGGCTTTTTCCCTTTTTCCCTATTTGTCCCCCCACCCTATGACCTTTCCCCTATTTTCTCCTCTGAATCTACTGCCTCTCTTTCCCTTTTGTCCTGTAAGGTTCCCCCCCATTCCCCCCCTCAAATCTATCCAATGATCCCTATTTGTATCTCCTTGGGGGGGGACCCGCTATTCCCCTCTCTGCTGTAACCGTTCCCCGTTTTTCCCTTCCATTAATTTGTCCCTTTCTCTCATCTGATTCCCCTTTTGTTAAAAACCCATTTTTTTTCTTAACCACTACCCAGGAAAAAAACCTATGTTTTTGTTTGGTTCCACTTGGTGATCTCATAAAGGGGAAAACTCCTGGGAAAATGGAAAAACTGTCAAAAGGGATTTTTTTCCCTGCTACACTTAAAGCCAAATTATAACAACTACTTTTTTAAAATAAATAATAATAAAGAATCAATATTGTTTACTTTATCTGCCCCTATATATCTAGTATAGAATTTTTTTGTTTTTGGTTAATCTCCCCTTTCCCCGAGTCCCCCATGGGTGGGAGTACCCCCTAATTTGTAAACTAATAACCCTAACAAACCCCTCGTGTGTGTGGGACGAACCAAAAAAAAGGGAAAGATCAAATAAAGAAGTATCTATGTTGGAAAACACACAACATTTTTTCAGGAAGCAAATAAATTCCTTAAAATCGACTGTTGCCATTTTTACAGCATACAAACAACTCTTACCTTCAAAGCCTAAAACTAATAAGAAAAAAAGGGCTAAATTTTACCATTTGTACACCACTTTTTGTTTTTGCCCTTAAACAAGGGGGAAAGCCAAAAAAACCGGGGGGGAAACAGCAGAAAAAATTTCTTTTTTGTGCGTGGGAAAAACCTTGTATATCCTCCAGGGGGTTGGGGGGGGGGTGGGGGGGGGGGTGCCTTTAAAGCCCAATGAATTCCCCACTCTGCCCAAATTTGGGGGGTCAAATTTTTTTTCCCTATGGAAAATTTTTTTCTATTTCTAACTACCCGTTTCCTTAAATGGGGGATTTTTAATAAATGTTTTTTGTCCCCTTGGCAAAGGGAAAAAAAACCCCTTTTTGGAACCTATCTGGTCCCTTTTATATCCTATTCCCTTCTAATTATACAAAACATCCCAAAAACGTAGTTGTTGGGGTAAAGTGCAGTTGGGGATATTTTGATAAAATATCACAACCCGAGAAAAACAATTATCTTAAAATACCCTCCTAGGAACCTTTAAAACCCTTTTTTGTGTGCAGAAAAAGACAACAGATACACCTGCAGACTTTATGTAAAAAGGCACTAAAACCACCATATTTAGTTATATTTGTTAAATAGTGGAACAACTTATCTGTTTGTTGACTTGCGGGTTCTGTGGGTTTTTCTATCACAAAAAGGGGGTGGGTTGTTTTTTTCTTTTCAAGCCTTTTCAATGGCTATTGCCACAGTCCAGCTAATAGAATGCAACTAATAAACCACACAACACTAAAAAGGAAACAATTCTTACAGGAAAAACAAACACACTTATCAACTTATACACTACAGTAAACCCAACACGAGCGCTTTCGGCCTACATGGCCTCATCAGGTGCTGAAAGGGTTGTTACTGATTCTTTATTCAATAGGTGTACATTATATACCTACCCTTTCAAGTTATGTACAAGGGATAAGGGATGTCTTTCCTGTGTGGGACCATGTATCCTAGGTCCTTTATTGGTGTGCTCTGTGGGGAGCCCATGTGCCATAGTTCCTCTTCTGGGGGGGGGGGGGGGGGGGGGGTCACACACGTCCTCCTGTAACTCTGTGCCTATGTTTATGTTTATTTTATTTTATTTTACATTTGGGTATATTTGATAAATATCAGTTTTATCCTTTGTCTGGAAAAGCTACAGTAACCACAGGAGGCAGCAGGAGCCCTTCTCTTGGGGGCTACTCTTGGTCCCGGGAAAGAAGGTTAGGTTTGGTGCTGTTTGTCCCTGTCACAACTGCTGTTCCCTTTGTAGTTTGCTGGGTTAGGTTAGGTTAGGTTAGGTTTGGTTAGGTTAGGTTAGGTTTGGTTAGGTTAGGTTAGGTTAGGTTAGGTTAGGTTAGGTTAGGTTAGGTTAGGTTTAGGTTTAGGTTTAGGTTTAGGTTTAGGTTAGGTTTAGGTTTAGGTTTAGGTTTAGGTTAGGTTTAGGTTAGGTTAGGTTAGGTTTAGGTTAGGTTAGGTTAGGTTGGTTAGTTTAGGTTAGGTTAGGTTAGGTTAGGTTAGGTTAGGTTAGGGTTAGGTTAGGTTAGGTTAGGTTAGGTTAGGTTAGGTTAGGTTAGGTTAGGTTAGGTTAGGTTAGGTTAGGTTAGGTTAGGTTAGGTTAGGTTAGGTTAGGTTAGGTTTGCTGGTTGGTTCACTGCTGGGTTTTAGGTTCGGTTTCCTTTAAAAGGGGTTGGTTTTTTATTTTCGAGGGGGCCCAGGAGGGTTTAGGTGGGAGGGGTTGGTTGCTGTTCTTGCCTTTCGAAAACCCCTTTCCACTCTTCCGCTAAACTCCTTCCCCTGGGGAGTTGTGTTTTCCAACAAAGGGGGAAACAGTTAACGGGTGGACCTTTTTGGTGGGTTTCCTTTTTGGCCTATGCAGAACTTAAATAATTGTATTCGTATTAACTTCCTGGGAAGAACAAAAAAGAAAGGGGAAGAACTCTAGGCCTATAGAAAAAAATATGATCATATTTATAGATTGTTACACCTACGATACCATAAAAAAAACTAGCTAAAACTTCTTCATCTACACTGCTACATGTACTTTCAACACCTATCTCAAACCACCGATAAACATGCTACAAAAAAATAAAACATGAAACAACCC
>NW_023660071.1:0-20035 GCF_015228065.2 Penaeus monodon | reverse complement strand
CCCACTGAGCTAAGAGCTTGTTTGTGTGTAGGCAGAATATCAAGCATGATCTCCTTCAAAAGAGTACGAAGCTGGCTTTCCGTCATAATAGGACTTCTGCGTGACCTGATTTTTAAAAAAGCCCTTTTTTTACGGTCTACAGTAAAGCAAGCATTCTTTAATCCAGAACAACCGAAAAGAGGAGGTGATTAGGGGTCGCCTCAGTTTTGCCAACTCCATCGAATTTGCAAAAGGGCTTTTATGATTACCGTACCCAAATCAAATGGGGAAAATTTTTAAAAACGGGCAGTGTTTCCCTTGAGGAAAACAGCAGGGGGCCCAAGGGCGAGGCCATTAGGAGGGGGTCGCTCCCAGCGTTTTAGCATCTTCTTTATTACATTAAATCGCTCACAAATTTGGGTTTCCTTCGGGGGGTATGGTGTAGTTCTCATGCCCCTTACTGAAGGATTTTCCCAGGTCTTTCCATCATCCCGAGAAAAATGTTTCCCTCTATCGCCGTACTTCCCTAGGTATCCCAAATTTTTGCAGAGCCATCAAAGAGAGTTCTGCAACTGTGGCAGCCTCTCTTTTCTTCAAAGCAACGCTTCCGGGCCATCTTTTTGCAAAATCAACGATTGTAAGGATGTACTTCGTTTTTGTGCAGACAAGGGAAAGGGACCCACAATACGAAAACCCCCAAAGAGAACGGTTCAAAACACGGGAAGGGGCTGGGAGTGCGGAGTTTTGGTCCCTTGTCCTTTGTCTTTTGACTAGATTTTTGTTTCCCAGCCCCCATTCCGGGCCAAAACATGGGGGTTTTTGTATTGGGGAGAGTTTTGGCCCCCCCATGTGACCCCGAGGACGATTGATTGATTTTTAAAAAAATTATTGCCGCGTAACAGCTAAGTCTTTACGAGAATCCCTTTTAAAATAGAAATAAAAAAATTTTTAAAAATTTTAAAAATTCTATAAATTTGATATTAAAAAAATAAAAATAAAAAATTAAAAATAAAACATAAATATTATGCTCAAGTATATAAAATTTTCCATAAACATTATAAAAAATTTACATTTTTTTGAAAATATTAGTCTCCCTAAGGAAACTAAAAAGACCTCTATGTCACAATCCCCCCCCAAATAATTTTTTTTCAGTGATATGGGGGAGACAAGTACAAAATCTTTGGTCGGAAGGGCACATTTTTCCCACTACATGGCGATCTTTAATTTAATGCTTTTGACATCCTTTACAAAGGTTGACTTTTACCATCATGGGCCCATAAGCATTTCTTTCCCCGATTTTTAGTTTTTTAAAGCAACTTCCATTTTTCGGTTAGGGGGATGCTAGCCCCCCAACTCCCAAAAGGTATCTCTATCTCTCGCAGTTTGTTTCGGGGTACCCTCCATTTTTCCTTCCATTTTTGCAAAAGACAATCCTTATGCTGGGTTTCAGGTCGGTGGGGGGAGGGGAAAAAAAGAGCAAAAAGGCGAGCAGAGCTGCCGGGCCCTTTGATCAGCTACTCATTCCCATGATACCAACATGCGCTGGACCCAACAAGAGTTATCTTTTTACGGTTGACATCAGGCAGCCAATCTCTAACCCCCTACATGGGTGATGGTTTAAAGCTTTGATTGCTTGAAGGAACGAGAGTACAAAATCAATAGAATGGTTCGTAAGATCTTATATCTTAACTCTGAAGGAGGCATGAATTTGGCAGTAAAGACAGGCTGTGGGGGAAAGACGCCAGATGCAGTTTCCTTTGCCAGGCAAAGCCCCCCCATTTTAGATTTCAAAACCATTGTAAACCCTTGACCCCGGGTACTTAGAAAAACGAAAAAATTTCTCCGGATTCTGTTTAGATCTTCCCCTTCCCAATTCCGACCAAACCCATCCGATATTAGTCCAAGGGGGGAATTGGGGAACAACAGCCAGAACCTTTAGGGACAAAAATAAGTTTTCCCAAAAAGTTTTCCCATTTCCTCATAGGACGGTATCTAAAGGGGGTTAAAAAAACCAATCGGATGTAGGAGACCCAAAAATTTTGTAGCTCATGTAGAAACGGTTCATGTACCCCCGGTGAAATGAAAGAGGGGTTCCCCACTTTAGTTTACAGGGTTTCCAAAACTGAAGCCCTAACCCCCAGTAAGATTCTGAGGCTCATTAGAACCGAATCCAAATCCGGAGAACAGGGGGGAGTTGCAGAAGAAAAACCCTCAAGCCATAATAATTTTATACGAAAAAGGTCGGAAAGCGCAAAAGGGTTTGTGCGGTCTGCCCCCCAAGAAGGGAAAAAAACCCGCAAAATACAAAAGCGTTTTGTAGCTTTCACTTTTAACTTTTGAGGAGGCACCCATGTAAGCGAGTCAAAAATTAAACCCCAAGTACTTCCCTCTTGGAAAATTTCAGTGGGGTTGCCCCTAAAAGAGGGAAGGGGGAAATTTTTCCCTCGGGGGGAAATGTAAGCATGGTTTTGCGGAAAAAAAATTTGAACCCCAATGTTGCCCACTGTACGCCCGTTTTATTGCAGTTGCATGTGCCGCAATTCTGTAAGTTTCCTCCTGAGCAGAAGTGAAAAAGAAACAATAAGATTACATGAGACAGAATTTGGGAAACCCAAATTTTCCCAATGTAATTTTATAGAAGGCAAAAGGGTCACATTAAGAACCCCCTTGTGAGACCCTTTCCCAGTGGTTTCCCGGGTTAGAGAAACGTTTCCACCCGAACTCAAATTCCTGTACAAGAAGCTTTGTAGGAAGGTAGGTAAGCCCCTTTTAAAACCCAATGTCATAAGTTTCATGAGATGCCATGCTAAAGTGTATGAACCCTTTTTCAAGGTCAAAGAAGAGCTAAAGGAGTCGGGGTTCCCACCCAAAGGATTTGGTTGATTCAATTTTTAAACCCATTTTGAAGGGGGGCAACACTTTTTTTTTTTTCTAGCAGCAGTCAATGAAGTTTACCATTTTCTCACAGTTTGCAGATGCGGGTGAGGAAATTGGTCGTAATTTCCTGGTGTGGAAGCACTTTCCCAGGTTTAGGAACGGGAAAGATTATCCCCCTTTTCCATGTGGAGGCACTGTACCCTCCCATAGATTTTGAAAAAGGCCAACGGGAATTCTGGGGCTCCAGTAAGTGAATATCATTGATATGAAAACGTATTCCCTGGGGCAGTTTTTATGCAGAGTGCAAAGCAGAGTCCTTTCCCCTTTGCGAAAAAATGGCAATTAATGGAAGTTCTGCTGAGTCAAATGAAGAACGACATGGGGTTGTTCCTTTCAGACGAAGAGTGGAGAATCGAGCGTGTAAGATGCCCAGAGGAGATCTCTCCGGTTTTAGCTATCTAGCAACATCTTTTTGTCTGTGAATTATCCCATCTATCTTCAGGCAGGTTGTGATATGGATGTGCTATTTCCAGCAATTTTACGCACTTGTCCCCCCCCCCATGCTAGGGGGGCCCCCAGATTAATTGGGGGAACATACTGTCCCCACGACGTATGCACCTCCTTTAGCATGCTCCTGGTTTTGGTCGGGCTTTTGTAACTGATCAAGGTTACATGCGGGGGGCGTGTTTCAATCCCTTAATGAGTTTCCTTGCTCGAAGTTGTTGGCTTTCATCGACACCTGATACTGGAGGTCGACGGTACTGTCCCTACTTTGGGAATGAATGCTCTGCTGCAAGGGAATTTTTGATTGAGGTGTTAACGATCTTGAACACACGGGAAAATCATTAGCAGACCCTTTGCAATACGCAGTTGATCTAAAAAGTTTCCAGTCGATGTTAAAGTTGCCATCTCTGCACCCATTGCCGGGAAACCATTACCTCCTCCAGAATTTTGGAAAGTGGTCGTTTCCATGTAAGTTTCCATGACCTGCCAAGTGAAGTTCAACTGTGAATCAGGTGAGCTTTTGACGGTAAAAGGGAGAAGCCCCATTTTTGAATTTGGAAATTGTGGGGTGTCACAGAAAACTGCATTTACTCTAAGAAAAAGGACCCCAAAGGCCCTTCCCGAGGGTTTGCAAAAAATTTTCCCCCAGAGGGATGCCGACCTTTGAAATCTCCCAAAGAGTAGAAATGGAGTGGAACTCCCCAAGTAGTTTTTCCAAAAATATTTAGTTAATATTAGTGGAGGAAGGTAGATGGAGCAACTGTGAAGGTCGGTAAAGCCTTTTCTCACAGCCTTCCCCTGCATGTTGTCGGGGGGGATGGCCTGGAGGGAATATCAGACGTACCATTATGCTACTCCTCCATGAGGTCCCTTATCAAAGGTCCCATAAGGGCCTGAACTTGAAAATTCCAGGGAAATGGGCGTTTTTCCTTGGTCAAATCTTTTGTGGGAACACAAAACGGATTTCATGAAGCTATCAGAGTTGCATTCTTCCCCTTTTTCATGAATTTTCCGGGCAGTTCCCTTTAATTAGGGTATCCGTTTTTATTTATTTCTTATAAGGTGTTTTGGGAGCACTGTGGTTTAAGGTTTTCCCCACCCTTTTGGGTGTCCCTTTCCAGGGCCTTTTAACGGGTTTTTACCTGTGGAACTAGTTTTCCCCCAGGTTTCCCTTTGGACGGTCAGGATTTTTTTTGCCCGGCAAAGAACGGCCTGAGCCTTTGCTTCAAGGGCATTCTTTTAGCAGGGGGGCCCCGGGATGTTGTGGCAGCTGGGGGTCTTTTGGAAGTTCAGGATTCCTTTGCCGGGCAAACGACGTACCTGAGCCTTTACTTAGGGGGATTCTGCCCTAGCAGCAGAGGCTCCTGTGGATGTGGGGGCAGTGGAAACTGTCACCCTTTAGGCCTTGGAGCCTTAAATGATGGCTCCAAAGACCTTACTTTGGGAGGAGGAGTCTCCTCAAAGACCCCTCACTCTACTCCGTTCGGTGGGAAAAATCACAGAGCAGTGTCAGCAATTTTGGGGCTGAGGGTTAAAGGAAGTGGGAAGTGTGTGTTATAATAAGATTTGGGGGGAAGGGTGGTGGGAAGGAGGAGGGCTAGAACCGAAGCAAAGGACCTACCCGGCTGTGCAAACAGCACACGGGGACATCGCTTTGCTTGGAAAAAAATTTCTCCTGCCCTTTTACCAATACTTCCTTTTTAAATTTTTCCCCTTTTTCAAGCTTTTAAGAAGCTTCATGAGCTTTTTTGCAGTGGAACGCATATTTACTGGCAGTTTTCATCTCCTTTAGACCTGTTGTACTACATTTTAAAATACTCTTTGGTTTTCCTTTTCTTTTAAAAAGGCAAAAAGTTGACTCCATCCCATAACCCGGGAGTGGGAAACACCCCATGGGTTTGGGGAAATGGCTTTCCTTGAGGTTTATACCATGCAACTTTAACCCATTTGGGAAGGATAATGGTTAAAATTTGAAGAAGAGCGGGTCGACTGTTCCAAACCATCAACTTTTTCCCTTTAAAAATTTTTCTGCCACTACATTTTAAAAATTTTTAGTTCCTCTAACAGTTTCTCCTAGAATACCTCCAGGGCTCGGGAAAAAAAACAATTCCTTTCAGATTTAGGGGTTTTGTGAGGAGAACATGAAACTTGACCCCCGGAATTGCATACCACGCAGACGGCACTCTCATCTGGTGACGAAAAACCCCGATCAGGCTACATCTCAGTGGGGTGATGCGAGGATCACATTTACATACTTCAACTATTTCTGAGACTTCGAAAATTGTGGTTTTCTTTTGGTTTTAATGAAAAATGCTTTCATGTTTACCAGGTAAATTTCCTTTGGGATTGAGGAGGACTTTTTCCCCCCCTTACCTGGTTTGGGAGCCCCGGGGAACCCTTAGATCCCCTTCTTTCCCTTGGAAACTTTAAGGTTCCAGATGACAAAAGTGTGATGTTCCCGAGGGAATGGGGCGGGGATTGCGAGGTCGTCAGGGGGAGAGCAGATCTTTTTAAATTTGTAGTACTCAAACAAATTTGAATTCTTTTTTCCTCACCCCCCCACCTCTGGGGTCCAACGAGGGAAGTATAGGGGGGCTCAAAAAATTTTTAAAAGCCACAGGGGGAAGAGGGAAAAATAAGCAGCCACTATCACATATGTGGGACGCGGGACCATGCGCTACCACGAATGGCCTGCTAAAACCCAGCCTATTTGACCCGCGATTATTGACCGGGCCCTTTATCAAACCACCCGTCTAACAGAATAAAGACCAAAGAGGTGTGTTTTTAGGCCCAGGGGGCAGCGTGCAGCATCGCAAAACCCCCGGTTCCTGTTCCCCGGGAATGCGGGATGCCAGCAGGCAAAACACTGGGGGAGTTTCCCGGTCCAAGATGAAGAAATAGGGGTGGGGACACCATCCCCCCTTTATGGCTTTTGGGGCACCAGGAAGCCTTTTGTTATCCCCACTGGTGACCCCCCCAGTATGGGTAGCCCTTGGTCCGGCTCACCCGATCATTGGACCCCAAGCCCCCCCACCCCCAGCAAGGCGGCTTCCCTTAGGGGGGCCAAAGGAGCGAGTGGGCCCCAACTTGAAGACTTGTTGGCGGCATCCCGTGGGAAAAAGAACTGCGTTCACCCACCTGAGGCAAAGGGGTTGCGGTTAAGTCTGTTGTTCGCCATATAAAATCCCTTTATTCCTTTAGAGGCGAACATGACGTTGCTCAGCGTATTTTACGTGTTTTGGGGAGGGGGATCATTTTTCTGCTGCTCAGCTATATTCGCCCTTTATAAGCTTCCAGACGGGGGACTTGCCCGTGTGTGTTTATCTCAGAGCGCGTGCAGCAGCCTTGTAGTGACAGCAGTATGGTCGATCCTAAAGCCCGAGAAGATTTGGAATCATGAACACCAGGGGATTCAGGGTTATCCATGACAGCAACAGTCACAGTGCCTTTAAAGTAAGGAGATTGGCAGAAGACGCCTCATTCACATTATTTGTGAAAAACCCTCAATCCGAACGGTTTGCCAGTATAATTTTCTTTTTACATACCTTTTTTAATACACATCCCGTGGGGCCAGAGTCTCGCAGTAATGCTCTGCGACTCTGGACTAAGCCCTTGCATAGACAATCTTTTTGGGCGAAGGCAAGGGAAAAAGAGAGCAGCACAGAGTACATGGTGGCCCCAAATGCCGGCCAGCATGGGGCCCTCCTTTTTCCCGGGGCACTTTTTACTGTGGTAAGTGACCGGACGGTGAAAAGGCTTCTTTTCACTTTTCGTGGGAAATGAAAAAGGGTGGGCTTGGTTTTTTTTTTTTTCCCGGCCCTGATTTTTCAGTTTCAGATTTTTAAATTTTAAAACTTTTTCATGCAGGTTTTTGACTCTTGCTTTTGGGCGCCTTTTCTTGACCCTTAGTTGTAGCCTAGCGAGAACCAGCCCTCGCTTGTCGGGAGTCTCCACCCGGTAGTAACTTTGTTTTATTTTCAGCTGAGCCCGCAAACCTTTTGGGCAGCGAAGGGCAGCAGCAGAGTAACCAGGTCTCCCCCCGTCAAGGGAGCTTCCCGGAATCTGAAAAGACCCGCCGAGGTTAAAAGCATAAGCACTCAGCAGAGACTCCTTTTTTCAGTACGTCCAATTACTTTCCCTTTGGTCGGGATAAAAAATCTAGGCTGTGACCCTGGGGGCGGGTTAGGAGCCAGAAAATCGTTTTTTGTCCACCCTGATCGGGGGGACCCTTCGATACGAGGAAATGACTTTGATCTGGCTGCACATCTTATGTTTAAAATTTTGTCCCCCATCCGAAACTCGTGCTCCCCCATCGCTTGGGCGGCCGCAAACGGGGATAGTCAACCCCCGGTTGCGCCTCCCGCTGAAAACCGCAAATCCCTTTCAGATAATTAAAATTCTGGTCTGTTGTGTAATAAAAAAACTGGGCTTTTTAAACACAAGTGCAGCGTACGAAGGTTTAGTCATCTAATTATTGCATAATATTGGTTCGTCTGTGCCCCTGACATTAGCTAATGATGGATGAAGAAACGGGCAAAGAAAATTGTATAAACACGTCCCCCATATCACAATAAAGGAAAGGAAGTTTTAACCCCCCACGTGGAGCGTAAAGAGTCAAAAAAAAAATACAAAAATGAATACCCACATGATTCCCCCGTTATATGCAACACATTTACAAATTGCACATTCACTCAAGAATTTATTTTTTATTCCCAGTATTTACTTAGGAATTTATAATTTATCACTTTTTCGAGTAATTTGTTATTTTATAGCAATCCATTATCACGGAATATATATATCACTCTTTTGCTCGATATATTGGTTTGTTTAATGAGCAATTACTTTTGTTTCGTGAAATTATTAATGCATTACTTTTCCATATTTTTAGTGTGATTGCAATACTAATTACTTAAATTTATTTTAAGGTCTCTAATATTACTTTCTTCTAGCTTTATTCCCGTTTTTTGAGAAGGGAAACTGCGAGCCACTGATAGATATAATGGAGACAAATGCAGGGAAAACTTCACTTATTATTTATTATTCACTTAGCACACAATACATTGTTCAATGAATGATAAATAGATATATATATAAATGGGAATATATATATTATATATATATATATATAATATATATTATATATATATATATATATATAATATATATATTATAACATATATATATAATATATATTATATAAAATATATATATATTATATATGTATAATGTATATATTCATTTATATATATATATATATATATATATATATATATATATAAACACACACACACACATACACACACACACACACACACACACACACACACCACACACACACACACACAACACAACACACACACAACACACCACACACACACACACAACACACACACACACATACACACACACACACACACACGCACACACACACACACGCCCCCACACACAACACACACCAAAACACACACACACACCAACACACACCAACACACACACACACATATATATTATATAATATATATATATATATATATATATATATATATATATAATTTTACATATATATACAACTTGTATATGTATGTATATATATTTTAAATAGGCTGCGGTGGCCAAGTGGTTAGAGTATCGGATCAAGACTGTCACGACGGCAATCTGATTTCGAGGGTTCGAGTCACCGGCCGGCCCGTTGTTCCCTGGGAAAGGGAAATTTTCACCCAATTACCTACCTAGCCACGGGGGGGCAACCCACCCCAAAGCGTGTGGCCCCAACCCCGGATAATAAAGAAAATGATACCTAAAAAAACGGTAACACCCGGGACTCTCCGTGGAAAAGGGAAATGGGGACCATACCCCGTACTCCTCCAAGAGCATCGCAACTGAATACAATTTAAACATCAGCTGGACCACGGCTGTCAAACAGAACCTACCGTAAAAAAAAAAAAAAAAAAAAAAAAAAAAAAAAAAAATATATATTAATTTTTATATATATATATATATAAATAATATAATATTTTATACACACAACACACCATACACACACACAAAATTATATATATAATATATATATATATATATATATATATATAATATATTATATATAAACATATAGTTTATATATACATATATAAAAAAAAACTAAATGAATGGATGTATAATATATTACAATATGTATATTTTAATATTATAATATATATATTTAAAATAATTATATATTACATACAGTAGATTTTGTATAAATATAATATATATATATATAATTTTATAATATATATATATATAATATATATATTTTATATATATATATATATTTATATAATAATATTGTAATTATATATACATATTCATTTAGTTATTTTTATATATGTATTATAAAATATATGTTTATATATATATATTATATATAGTATATATATATATATATAAAATTTTATATTAAAAGTGTGTTGTTGTGTGTGTGTGTGTGTTATATTTATATTTATAATATATATATATAAAATATATATAAAATATATATATATATTTTTTTTTTTTTTTTTTTTTTTTTTTTTTTTTACGGAGGTTCGTTTTAGCAGCCGTGGTCACAGCTGATGCTTAAAAAATTGTTTGCCCCTTTAAAGTGCGATGCTTTGGAATTTAGTACGTGGTATGGTCCCCAGTTCCCTTTTCCCCGGAGAGTGCCGTGTTTCCTGTTTTTTAGGTAACATTTTTTAAAATCCGGGTTGGGGGGCCAGCACTGATTGGGGGGGGGTGGGGTTGCCCACCAGTGGCTAGGTAGGTAATTTAGGGAAATTTCCCTTCCCAAGGAACAAGGGGCGGCCGGTGATCGAACCCCGAACCCCAAAGCCGTCGTACAGCGAGTCCGATACCTAACCACTTGGCCCCCGCGGCCCATATATAAATATATATATACATACATATACAAGTATGTATTAAAAGTATATTATATATATAAATATATATATATATTATATATATAAATATAATTAGATATATGTGTGTGTGTGTGTGTGGGTGTGTGGGGGTGTGTTGTGTG
The DNA here is from genome assembly GCF_015228065.2 of Penaeus monodon. Classification (NCBI taxonomy): domain Eukaryota; kingdom Metazoa; phylum Arthropoda; class Malacostraca; order Decapoda; family Penaeidae; genus Penaeus; species Penaeus monodon. Next base: position 9,639 of record NW_023660071.1, on the reverse strand, counting down.
TGTGTGTGTGGGTGTGTTTGTGTGTGGTGGTGGTGTGTGTATATATATATATATGATGTTGTGTGTGTTTTTGTGGTGTGTGTGGGGGTTTGTGTGTGGTGTGTGTGTGTTGTGTTGTGTGTGGTGTGTGTGGTTATATTATATATGATGTGTGTGGTGTGTGTGTGGGTGTGTTGTGTTTGGGGTTGTGTGTGTGTGTGGGGTGGGGTGTGGTGGTGTTGTGTGTGTATGGGTTTTTGGGTTTTTGTATAAATATATATATATATATATAATATATAATAAAGAAATAAAATTTCATTATAATATATATATATAATATATATTATAATTTTAAAATATATATGTATATATATATATATATATATATATATATATATATATATATAATATTATTATATATATATATTATATTCATTTTAATAATTATTTATCATTATTGAACAAAGTATTGTTGCTAAGTGAATAATAAATAATAAGTGAAATTATTTCCCCGATTTTTCCCATTTTATCATCGTGGCTCGCAGTTTCCCTTTTAATAAAGGGGAAAAAAGTAGAAGAAAGTAATATTAGAGACCTTAAAAAAAAATTTAAGTAATTTGTTTGCAAACCAAAATAATAATATGGAAAAGAATGCAATAAAATTTTACGAAACAAACGAATTGCTCATTAAACAAACCAAATATCGAGCAAAAGAGTGATATTATATTCCGTGATAAGGATTGCAATGAAATAACTAATTACTCGAGTATAAGTGATGAATATATAAATTCCAAAAGAAAATACTCGGAAATAAAAAAATTTCTTGAGTAAAGTGTGAAAATTTGTAAATGTGCTTGCATATAAGCGGGCTGGAATCTGTCGGTTTCATTTTGTATTTTTTTTGACTCGTTACGCTCCACGATAGGGTTACAAGCATTCGCTTTCCTTTATGTGATATGGGACGTGTTATAGCATATTTTCTCTTGCACCGTTTCATTCTCCACATTAGCTAGATGTCAGGGGCACAGACGAACCAATATATGAACAATAATTAGATGACTGAACTCATTCGTACGCGCATTGTGATTCAAAGCCCCAGTTATTATTAGCACGAAAACCAGAATTTTAAATTTACTAGAAAATGGATTTAGCGGTTTTGAGCAGGGGCTGCAGACCTGGGTTGATGACCCCCGTTTCGGCCGCCCAAGCGATGCGGGAGCACGGATTCGGTGGCGGAGCTAAATTTAAACATAAGATGATGCAGACCAGATCGAAGTCTTTTCCCTGTACTCGAAAGGGTCCCGCCGATAAAGGGGGGACGGGGGAAAACGAGTTTTGGGAGTCCAAACCCCGCCCCCAGGGTCACACCCAGATGTTATCCCCGCACCGAAAGGGAAAAAGTAATTTGGACGTACAGTGAATAAAGGGAGTCGCTGAGTGCTTAGCTTTTAACCCCGAGCGGCCTTTTGCAGTTTCCCGGGAAGTCACCGGGACGAGCGGGAGCCCGGGTTACTCTGCTGCTGTTTTCGTCCCCAAAGGTTTGCGGGCTCAGCTGAAAAATGAACAAAGTTACTAGCCTGGTGGAGATCCCGGGACATAGCGGATGGCTGGTTCTCGCAAAGGTAAAACTAAGGGTCAAGAAAAAAGGGCGCCGAAAGCAAGAGTCAAAAAAACCCTGCTATGAGAAGTTTTAAAAGATTTAAAAATTTAAAAACGCAAAATCAGGGCCCGGAAAGAACACAAGCACCAGCCTTAAATTTTGCCAGGAAAGTGAGAAGAAGCTTTCTCCAGCGGTATTACCACAGTGAAAAGGCCCCGGAAAAGGAGGACCCCCAGTCTGGCCTGGCATTTGGCCCACCATGTACTCTGTGCATGCTTTTCCCCCCCCTTGCCTCAGCAGCAACGAGATTGTCTACGCAGGGGGTTTGTCCAGATGCAGAGCAGTTATCATGCGAGACTCGGCCACAGGAGTGTATTTAAAAAAAGGTATGTAAAAAAAAAAGATTATCCAAAAACCGTTCGGATTGTTGTTCACAAATAGATGTGAATGAGGCAGTCTTCTGCCAATCTCCTTACTTTAAAGGCACTGTGACTGTTGCTGTCATGGATAACCCTGAATCCCCTGGTGTTCATGATGTACCAATATATCGCAGGTTTATGGACAGACCGTAGCTGCACTACGAGAGCTGCTGCACGTCGCCTGAGTCAAACAGACTGGAAAAGCCACAAGGTCTGGAAGCTTATAAAAAAGGCGAGGATATAGTGAGCAGCAGAAGAAGATGCCCCCCTCCCCAAACCGGAATACGCGAGCAAGTCTGTTGCCTCTAAAAAGGAAAAAAAAAGGGTTTTTTAATGGCAGAACAACAGACTTAACCGAGAACTCCCTTGCCTCAGGTGAGGTGAAGCGCAGTTCGTTTTTCCACTGGATGCCCCAACAAGTCTTCAATTTGGGGGCACCACTCGCCCCTTGGCCCCCCTAAGGAAAGCCCCCTTTGCTGCGGGGGGGGTTGAGGTCCCAATGATCTGGGGGGCCGGACCAGAGGGTCCCCCATAGGAGGGGTCAAGTGGGGATGGACAAAATGGTTTCCCTGGGCACCAAAGCCATGAGAGGGGAGGGTGTACCCACCCCTAGTTATTCCCATTTTGGACCAGGGAGAACTCTCCCCACGTGTGTTTCCCTGGGGGACCCCGCATTCCCAGGAGACAGGAGATGGGGGTTTAGCGATGCTGCAGCTGCCCCCTGCAGCTAGCAACACACCTCTTTGGGCCTTTATTCGGGAAAAGGGGGTTGGTTTGTCAAGGCCCGGGTCAAGTCAATGGCTGGTCAAATATGGCTGGTTCAAGAGGCACTTTTAGGGGTTTAGCGCATAGGTCCCGCGACTCCCATCTTTTACTGTGAAGTGGCTGCTTATTTTTCCTCATTCCCCCTTGGGTGTGGGAAAATTTTTGGCCCCCAACATAGTTCCCCCTGTTGGACCCCCATGATGGGTGGGGGGGTGAGGAAATGAAGAATTAAAATTTGTTTGAAAATAAAAATTTTACAAAGATTAGCCTCTCCCTGAGACCACGCAACCCGACCTTTCCCTCTGGAACACACACTTGTCACTCGGGAAACCCTTTTCCAGTTCCAAAGGGAAAGAAGGGGAATCATAATTTTCCCCGGGGCTCCCAAACCAGGTAAAAAGGGGAAAAAAGCCCCTCAATCCAAAAGGAAAATCTTACCGGGTAAAATGAAAGCATTTCTATAGTAAGTACCTAGTAGTGAAGCCCTTTGGGGTGTATCAGTCATGGATTTTGACATTTTCGAAGTACATCAAAAAAAATATTTGAAGTATGTCAAGTGATCTCGCATCACCCCCAGGAGATGGTAGCCTGTAGCTGGGGTTTCGTCCCCAGATGAGAGTGACCGTTGGGCGATATCAACATTCCGGGGGATCAAGTTCAGTTCCCTCACGAAACCCTCATCAGTGAAAGGGAATTGTTTTTTCCCGAGCCCGGGGGATCTGGGGAAAAAATGTTAGAGGAATAGAGAATTTTAATGTAGTGGCAGTAAACTTTTTTAGGAAAAGTTGAGGGTTGGGGAACAGTCGACACCAGCTTTTCTTCTAATTTAAAACACTTTAGCCCCCCAGAATGGGTTTAAGTTAGCATGGTATCCCCCAAGGGTAAAGCCATATGGCCCAACCCCTATGCGGTGTTTCCACTGCCAGGGTTAGGGATGGAGTCAACTCTTCCGTTTAAAGAAAAGGACACCAAGAGTTGTGTAAAGTGTAGTACAACGGTCATAAAGGAGATGAAAACTGCCCAGGCCAATATGCTTTTACCACTGCAAAAAAGCTCATGAAGCTTCTTCAAAGCATTGAAAAAAGGTAAAAATTTTAAAAAGGAAGTATGGTAATAAGGAGCAAGGAGAAATTTTTCCAGAGGCAAAGGATGTGCCGTGGGGTTTTGCCACCCAGTAGGTCTTGCTTCGGTTCACCCCATCCCCCTTCCCCCCACCCCTTGCCCTCCAATGCTTATTATAACACCATTTCCCCCTTTCCCTTTAACCTCAGTCCCAAATTGTGACCTCCCTTGGGTGATTTGTTCCCCCAAAAACGGAAGTGGGAGTGGGGGGGTCTTTTGAGGAGACCCCCCTCCCAAAGAAAGGTCTTTGGAGCCATCTTTTAAGGCCCCAGAGGCCTCAAGGGGAAAGCCCCAGCTGCCACCACATCCACGGGGCCCTTTGTGCAGGCAGAAGCCCCCGAAATAAAGGTCAGGTACGTCGTTTGCCCAGGCAAAGGAATCCGAACCTGTCCAAAAGATCCAGCTCCACAACATCCCAGGGGCCTCCGTGCTAGAAAGAATGCCCTTTAAGCAAAAGGGTCAGGTCCGTTCTTTGCCCCGGCAAAGAAATCTGAGCTGTCCCAAAAAAACCCGTGGAAAATAGTTCCAAGGTAAACAACCCTTAAAAGGATCCCGGGAAAGGGGAAACCCAAAGGTTGGGGCAAAACCTTTACACAGTGTGCCAAACACCTTTTGAAGAAATAATATAAAGAAATGGGTACCTAATCAAAGGAACTGTCAGGGAATTCATGCAAAATGGGAAGAAATGCAACAATGATAGCCAGTAATCCGTTTTTGTAGCCTACAAGGATTAGACAAGGAAAACTCCCCTTTCCCCGAGAGGATTTTAAGTTCAGGCCCATTTTGGGGCCTTGATAAGGGGGCCTCAGGAGAGTAGAGTAAGGGACGCATGTATTCCCTTCCAGGCCACCACCTGCAGACAACACTGCAGGTGAAGGCTGTGAGAATAGGCTTGACACGACCTTTTAAAAGTTGCATCCATCAAATTCCTCCCCATTATTAACTAAATGATTGGGAAAAACTATGGGGAGTTGCCACATCCATTTTTACTTTGGCAGATTTTAATGGTCGGCATCACCTCTGGGAGACATTTTTGCAACCCTCGAGGGAAAGGGGGTTGGAGTCCTTTTTTTTAGAGTAAATGCAGTTTTTTCTGGGCACCCCAACATTTCCAAATTTAAAAATGGGGGCATTTTCCAATATAACGATCAACAGGTCACCTGATTCACAGTTGAACTTACTTTGGGAGGTCATGAAGACTTAATGGAAAGGGCCACTTTCCAAAAATTTTGGAGGAGGTGAAAAGGTTTTTCCAGTCAATGGAGTGCAGAGATGGCAACTTGAACATGCAGACTGGGAATTTTTTGATCAACTGCAGTATTGCAAGGATGCTAATGATTCCGGGGTTCAAAATGCTGTTTAAACACCTCAATCAAGAATTTACCTTCAGCAGAAGATTTATTCCCAAAAGTAGCGACAGTACCGTCGACCTCCAGTATCATGGTGGTTTATGAAGCCAACAAGCTGCAGAGAAAAAAAGCTACATTAAGCAGTTGAAACGACGCCCCAGCATTTAACCTTTACAGTTACAAAAAAACCGAGCCAAAGCCAGGGGCATGCTAAAAAGGGGGCTTAGGAATAGTCGTGGAGACAGTATGTCTCCTCAATTAAATCGGGACCCCCCCGCATGGGTGTGGGACAAGGGTGCGTAAGATTGCTGAAATACACATCCTATCACAACCTGCTCTGAGAAGATGGCATAAACATCACAGACAAAAAAAAGTTGTAGAGCTAGCTAAACCATGGCAGAGATCTCTCTGGAGCATTTTACACGCTCGATTTTTCCCCTCTTTGCTGAAAAGGAAAACACCCCGTGTGTTTTTCGTAGGATGCAGCAGAACTTCCATATAACTTGCCTTTTTGCGCAAAGGGGAGGACTCTTTGCAGCTCTGCAGTAAGACTGCCCAGGGAAGTGACGATATTTTATTCAAATGATATTTACTTACTGGAACTCCCCGAAGTTCCTGTTTGGGCTTTTTTAATGGGTCTTAGGGAGGGTACAGTGCCCTCCCAAAGGGGAAAAAGGGTATAATCATCCTGTTCCTAAACCGGGAAAAATGCTTCCACACCAGGAAAAATTTCAGGACCAATTTTTTCACCAGCGCATCTGCAAGTGATGGAGAAAATGGTAAATTCAGGTTTACATAGCTGCTGAAAAAGAAAACGTGTTGACCCCCTATCAATATGGGTTTAGAAAATTTAGATCAACCACGATCACTTTTGAGGATGGAAAAAAGCGACGTCACATGTTTGCAGTTTCTTGACCTTGAAAAGGTTACGATACGACTTGAAGATGGGTACCATGAAGCGTATGACATTGGTTAAGAGGAGCATTACTACTTCATACAAAGCTTCCTTTCTAAAGGAAAATTTTGGTTCGGGTGGGAAACAGTTTTTCTAACCTGGAAGACCGCTGGAAGGGGGGTCAAGGGGGTGTCTTAAGTGGACCCCGTTTTTCCCGCATAAATGGCATTGTAAAAATTGTTCCCGTTCTGTTCATTTAATCTGTTGTGGAGACTTTACACTGTACTGCTCAGGAGGAAGCTTTCAGAAAGGCAAGGACACATGCAGACGCAAAAAATCAGGTGTACGTGGGCAAAATCATGGGTTCAAATTTTTTTCCAAGCAAAACCAGGCTATACATTTCACAAAAAGAGGGAAATTCCCCCCCTCCCCCTATTTAGGGGCAAAAAACCCCCGGAATTTTCCAGAGGTAAGTATTGGGTCTAATTTTTGATCAAGACTTAATGGGTGCCCCACATAAACGTTTAAAAATGAAGGGTACAAAAGCGTTAGTATTTGCGGGTTTTTACATTTCTTTTGGGGGGCAGACCCCACAACGCTTCTGCGGCTTTCCCCAGCACTTTTTCGTAGTAAAAATTATTTGGTGTGAGGGTATTTTTCGCAACTCCCCCTGTTCTCCGGATGTTGGATTTGGTTCATAATGAAACTTAGAACTGTACGGGGCTTTTAGGTCTTCACGTGTGGAATCCTGTATGTGGAGGGAGAACCCCCTCTTTCATTTTTCACCCGGGGCTACATGAACCTGATTACTAATGAGACTACAAAGGATTTCCGGGGTCCCTACATCCAGATTGGTTTCAACCCCCCTTTGGGGTAGCCCATCCTATGGAGGGAATGAGGAATCTTGTGGAAAATTTAATTTTAGTCTCACTAAGGTTTGGGGTTGGAATCCCCCAAAATTCCCCCTTGGGCTAATCAAATCGAGAGGATTTGGGCGGAATTTGGGAAAGGGGGGAGATCTGAAGCAGAAGTCAGAGGAAATTTTTTCAGTATATTTCTAAGTACCAAGATCAGAGGCAATAATAAGATGGTTTGAAAACTGAAAATGGTGTGGGCTTTGCAGCAGTGAGCAGAAGGAAGATGCATCTGGCAGTCTTTCCCCAGCAGCCCCCGATCTTTATGCAGGTTACATGCCCTCCTTGCAGCAGTTAAGAGACTAGAGATTTACGAAACCCTTCATTGTGAATATTGTGACTCTCGTAGTGCCTTGAACAATCAAAAGCTTAAAATATCACACAGTAGTAAGGGAGGGTTTGAGATTGGGTGCATGATGTCAAAACGTAAAAAAAACTTGTGTTTGGGTGCCAGCGCAGTTTGGGATCGGGGAATGAGTGAGCTGATCAGAAGGCCCAAAGGGAGCGCTGCTAGCCCTTTTGATGTCGTTTTCCTTCCCCCACACGACTGAAACCCCGCATAAGATTGTCCGCAAAAATGGAAGGAAAAATGGAGGTACCCCGAAAACAAACTGCGAGAGATAGAGAGACCCCGGGGTTGGGGGGCTAGCACCACCCTAAAGAAAAGTGGAAGTTGCATTAACAAGACTAAGAATCGGGCACACGAGAATGACTTTTGGGCCGAGATGGCTAAAAATCAAGCACTTTGGAAAGGATGTCAAGAGCCCTTAAATTAACGATCGCACATGTAGTGGGAAAAATGTGCAACTTCTCAGACCAAAGACGTATGTACTTGTCTCCCCCATAACACTGAAAAAGTTTTGGGGGGAGGATTGTGACATGAGGGTCTTTTTATTTTCCTTGGGGAGACTAATATTTTAAATAAAATGAATTATTTATAAGTTTATGGAATTTTTTATATACTTGAGATAATTTTATGTTTTGTTTTTTAATTTGTTATTGTTATTTTTAGATATAAATTTGATAAAATTTTTAAATTTTTAAAAACTTTTTAATTTTCTATTTAACAAGGATTCTTCGCTAATGCCCTTTAGCTTTTTGACGGGCAGTAATTTAAATAATCAATAAAACGTCTGGGAGGTCACAGGGGGGCACAAAACTCCCCCCGATACAAACCCACAGTTCGGGCCCCGGAAGGGGAGCGGGAAAATCAAAAATCTATGTCAGAAACAAGGACAAGGGGACGCAATACGCCGCACTCCTACAGCCGTCCTGGATTGGGAACCTTTCCCTTTTGGGTGGTGCGATATTGGGGGCCCTTTAACCCCTTTGTGCTGACGACAAATCGAAGACACCCTTACAATCGTTGATTTTGCAAAAAGATGCCGAAGCTGTTGTTTTGAAGAACAGAGGGCTGCCACATTTGCAGAAGCTCTCTTGATGTGCTCTGCAAAATTTGGGCATACCTAGGGAAGACTGACAAATAGAGGCAAACTTTTAATCGGGCATGAGGAAAAAGACCTGGAAACCCCTGTCAGAAAGGGGATGAGAACTACACCATACCCCCCAAAAGGGAAACAGATTTTTTGGGCGTTTTAATGGTACACAAAGAAGATGCAAAAACCAGGGAGCGACCAGCCTCCTGAATGGGCCCCGCCCTTGGCACCGCTGCTTTTCTACAGAGAAGCATGCCAAGTTCCTTAAAAATTTTCCCATTTGAGTTTGGGGACGGGAGATCAGTAAAAAGCCCCTTTTCAAATTTTGATGGAGCTGTGGGACAAAAACTGAGGAGACCCCGTAATACCCCCCTTATCGGGAGTTTGGACTGAATGAAGCTTGATTTACGTGTAGACTCGTAAAGGAGAGCTTTTAAAATAGTCACGCAAAAAGTCCTATTTGACAGGAAAGCCAAGCTTTGTATCTTTATGAAGGAGATCATGCTTGATATTTTGCCTACGAGCACAAACAAATCTAGCCAGTGGAGTGGACCTTATACTATTCTCTAACGTGTTTCAGACGTTAATTACATCGTGGAATCGGCCACGAAAAGAAACTTTTCCACATAAACATGATAAAGAAATATGATCCCCTGTATCTCAGTCTAGCCGTACAACTCGTCAAAAAAGGGTGACAATCGACGTCCAGTGAAAAGTTCGGCGATGTCCTCTCCGATAGGGGGGGGGATAACTTGAAACAGTTGGGTGTACAGCAACTGTAATACCTGAGGACTCGGTTTTTGCAGCCTCGACTCCTGAAAAATGATTCGGGGAAGGACCAGAGAGTATTATCAAAACCCAATTAGAGGACCACCTAAGGGAGCCCCATGAGATCATTCAGAAGACCCGAAATCTTCTCTGATCAACCCGAGTTTCCAAGGGGGAAGAACATCGAATCGTCCATCGTAATAAAACCGGTGCGCCAAAGCCATACCCTAACCTTGCGGTATGCAGCTGGGTCAAAAAGATAACGAAACTGGAAGCTATGGCATTATTTAAACGCCCAAAAGTGCGTATTTTTCACCTAGTTTTGGTTAAAAAGAAAGGAGAGACATCAGATCTGCGGGGGTTTTCTTCGCGTTTAAAACAGCTATCACCGA